>NC_090736.1:7774709-7779709 GCF_036898095.1 Palaemon carinicauda | reverse complement strand
ACATACATCAACACTCTTCGAAAAAGTCAAGTAACATGATACAATGCCAGGATAGATCGTAAATATGGAAGCAAGCAGTGATTATAGCAATAGGATGTGTTTTTTTTTATCAGGCATAGTAAGTCAGTACTTGTTTGAGTATTATATTGTTAACTGTTATGTAGCAAAGTCTTTGCGAAATCCTATTAAAAAAAAGAAGAAAAAAAGTGTGTACTGGTGAATTATCCGTGCAATGAATGCCAAGTTTGACTTAATAATGTTAAACAAGAAAATGCACATCAGCATAATGCACAATAATAGTTACGAGCATTATATGATAATAATAATAATAATGATAGTAATAATAATAATAATAATAATAATAACTAGAGCGCAGACCTCCACCGCGGCAGCTTATTTCTCAACCTTTTGCTTGTCCTTGACCTTGACCTTTGACCTAAACATGTATAAATTGGCATGGATTTTCATACACTCTAATATGAACCAAGTATGAAGTTTCTGCGACATCGTTGTCCAAACTTATGGCTAATTACGAAAATTTGACATTTTGCTCAACTGTGAACTTAACCTTTGACCTTGACCTTCCAAAATTTAATTATTTCCAGCTTTTTACATAACAGATAATCCCTGCAAGTTTCAATACTCTACGATTAAAATTGTTGTAAGAAAAGTGTTCATAAAATAACACACACACAAACACACAAACAGAGGGTAAAACATAACCTCCTTCAAAATTTCGTTGGCAGAGATATTAATAGAGCTGTAACCAATCACTAATCGGGACTAACGTTAGAAATAACTTACTATTTTCAAGTATATTTCAGCTTTTAATCCACGCCCCGGATCTAGAAGATTTCCAGCAAGAAGTAGCTCTCGACATTCTTAAGAACTGCTCTCTAAATCCTTTATCAATAGATCTCCAGTGACTTCTCATATTAATGAGCTTACAGTTTAAGATTAGTCCTGATTCTATATTACGATATGTGAAGCTCCTGATAACTCGTAAGTCTGAATAGCGAGAGGGAGACTTTTAAACTCTATATAAACAAATTCAACTTTGACGTATATAATCATCCCTTCGATTATTTTATCTTCTTATTCTTCATCAAATGAATTATGTAATTCTTCTTCTATAAAGGTTAAAGGTGTTTGGTTCCAGTTCCAGATTCATCAAAATAGATGCTCACCAGAACGTCAGCCGGGCAAGCCCAACCCACCACTGTGGTGCTCAACCCCAGCAGTAGTTTCCCGTTCTTCCAGTCTCACGGTCCCGGGCGGGGATCGATCTGCTGCCAGGCGAATGCTAGGCGAACGCGTTACCACTGTACTAGCCAGGAGGCTGAAATGAGCTTTAATATTCTCATATCTATTCAGTTTTCTTGATCTTCCCCCTTTCTTCAGTTAGATAACGAATTAGGGAAAAATTTACTAACACTTTCAAAGAATAGGAAATAATTTAAAGAATTATATTGCATAGTATTTACAGTGTTTACATTCATGAGTTTTGATGCTATTAGAATACACACTACGCCAATTACCTTATATGGTAATTGACTCAGTATTCTATAGTCAATTTTTTTTAGTGAGGCATATTTGCACCGACGACTTGCAGGGGTGCCCTTTTAGCTCGGAAAAGTTTCCTGATCGCTAATTGGTTGGACAAGATAATTCTAGCCAATCGGCGATCAGGAAACTGTTCCGACCTAAAAGGGCACCGCTGCGAGTCGGTGCAAATATGCCTCACTAAAATAAAATGAGTTTAGAAGTTTTATTCCAGCTGTGACCAAGTTGTGGAATGATCTTCATAATCGGGTGGTTGAATCGGTAGAACTTTGAAAGTTCAAACTTGCTGCAAATGTTTTTATGTTAAAAAGTTTTTTTTTTATTGTTAATATATTAAAGATGTTTTAATGTCGATACTGTTCTTAAAATATTTCATTTTAATTGTTCATAACTGCTCATAGAGTTTAACTATTTCCTTATTTCCTTTCCTCACTGGGCTATTTTTCCCCGTTAGAGCCCTTAGGCTTATAGCCTCCTGCTTTTCCAACTAAGGTTATAACTTACCTAATAATAATAATAATAATAATAACAACAACAACAACAACAATAATAATAATAATAATAATAATAATAATAATAATAATAATAATAATAATAATAATAATAATTTGATAATCCTTAAATAACTTTTGTCTACCATTTAATGGCGACCCTATTTCCACTTCATAACGCACAAACGAACACACTTGTATTTGCCATTTAGGTAGCCAAGTGAGGATAGGAAATAAGGAAATAAATAAACGATATAAGAAGTAAAGAACAATTAAAATGATATATTTCAAAAACATTAACAACATTAAAACAGATATTTCAAACGTTTTGATATTTAATAATAATTTCTAATACTCACGTGAATGATAAGGTGAAAGTGAGAATGCAAAGTTTCAGCCCGAAACTGCTCTTTATACCTTTTATATTTATTAATCAACCTCTTTTTTTATGACTTAATATATCGAGGTATCACCAATTTTTAGCCTTAAGGGGAGTCTTTCATCTCGGCCCCCACTAAAAATTCTGGCCGTAACTTTTCAGGAAAAAAAAAAAGAAAAAAAAATTCGACATCGTTTTAATCTGATTTTTTTTAGGGGGAAAGGACCCCTCATAATCTTAACTTTTTCCTTGACGTAATTACTTCCGCCAACGAAGTTGGAAGGAAGCTGTTTTACCCCTTGTTTGTGCCTTTGCGTGTTTGTTTGTGAACAGCTTCCTGGCCACAATTTTAATCGTAAAGTAATGAAACTTGCAGGGATTAACTCTTATGTAAAAAGCTTAATATGATTAATTTTTGTAAGGTCAAGGTCAAAGGTCAAGGTCACGGTCAAGAAAAATGTCCAATTCACGTAATCTCCTATAAGTTTGGACATCATTGTCACAGGTATTTCAAACTTAGTTCATATTTGAGTGTATGAAAATCCACGCAAATTAATACATGTTAAGGCTAAAGGTCAAGGTTGAGAAAAAGGTCGAAAAATAAGCTGCCGCAGTGGAGGTCTACGCTCTACTGGGTGCCCCACTAGTTACTCCATGTGTTATTTTTTTTCTCCTGGCATCTGCCGCATATGCATTATTATCTAGCTCGTTTTTAATCATTTATTAAAAGCCAAAGACTTTCCATTTTCTTCTCTCAAATTCACATTGAAATTGCATCCTGCCAAGTTGGTAGTATTTTGTTGCTGTTATTGATGTTGTTGTTGTTGTTGTTGTTGTTGTGTACTTTTATTATATGAGAAAAGTAAACGATAGAGTCTGCTACAACAGGAGAGTATGAGACTACAAAGTAAAGACATTCTAAATAGAGTTGAACTCTATTATTATTATTATTATTATTATTATTATTATTATTATTATTATTATTATTATTATTGGTAGTAGTAGTAGTAGTAGCAGTAGTAGTAGTAGTAGTAGTAGTAGTAGTAGTAGTAGTAGTAGTAGTAGCACAGCTACATCCCTTTGTTATTGTCATTGTTTATGAAATATCTTATTTTAGTTGTTCATTATTTCTCATATCGTATATTTACTTACTTATTTCCTTTCCTCACTGAGCTATTTTTCCTTGATGTGAACCTTGGGCTTATAGAATCTTACAACAACAACAACAACAACAATAATAATAATAATAATAATAATAGTAATAATAATAATGATAATAATTTAAGTTTCCAGAAGATATTAAACAGTGTCGGATCCCGAGTCAAATTAATATGTTATTCTTGGTATTGAATAGTATTTTAATATCATAAACCCTAACTGAGTGGGGATACCTTAACGTGGTGAAAGCGTTTATGTATCGCCATGATCATCTAAGCTGTACTAGTCAGGGCCACCCATACTAGGTTGGTTTGCTGTGATCGATCACCCTAAACTCTCCAACATCGCCAATCCGCAGGCCAGCGTGGTGATGAAAATGTCTAAACCTTGAACATGAGTAAGGACATATCTGAGGCCTTTGTCCTACAGTGGACTATAGTCCATTTCTTTTAGCGATGCATATTTGCACCGACTCGCAGCGGTGCCTTTTTAGCTCGGAAAAGTTTCCGGATCGCTGATTGGTTGGACGAGATAATTCCAACAAATCAGCGATCACGAAACTTTTCCGAGTTAAAAGGGCACCGCTGCGAGTCGGTGCAAATATGCATCGCTAAAAGAAATGGACTATAGAAACCGCTGCATTTGGTGTTGATATTAAAATAATTTCGGGTTTCTATGATATAGAAAATAAAATACTAGCAGGCAATAAAAAAAATATTGAAATGGCAAAGGCCACTTGAGGGTCAATTGTCCAATTACTGAAACTCACAGAATACTATTGTTCCAGATATCGAGTTTCCTTTGATGCCAATAATTTGCAGATATTGAATAACTCTGGATATCAATATATTCTAATATTTTTTTTTTTTTTGGCATTTCCAGATGTTCACTACAGTTTTGGATTTCATTTAGTTTATGTTGGTAAGCGATGCTAGTCTTCCCTTGATAGCTATTATTAATTTGTCGTTGTTAGCAAAAGGCAATAATATTCAGAACTATCTTAAAGAGTAAAGCACGTTAACTTGATAATAATAATAATAATAATAATAATAATAATAATAATAATAATAATAATAATAATAATAATAATAATAATAATAATAATAATTTCGGAACTGTTTCATAAAATAAAGCAGGTTAACTTGATAATAATAATAATAATAATAATAATAATAATAATAATAATAATAATAATAATAATAATAATAATAATAATAATAATAATAATAATAATAATAATTTCGGAACTGTCTTATAGAATAAAGCAGGTTAACTTGCTAATAATAATAATAATAATAATAATAATAATAATAATAATAATAATAATAATAATAATAATTTCGGAACTGTCTTATACAATAAAGCAGGTTGACTTAATAATGATAATAATAATAATCATCATTATTATT
>NC_090736.1:7752209-7757209 GCF_036898095.1 Palaemon carinicauda | reverse complement strand
CATGAGCGGCAGATGTAAGGGCCAGGTCATTGTACTTGTCGAACAATTTACTTAATATTGACCATATAAATATATACTGTATATATATATATATATATATATATATATATATATATATATATATATATATATATATATATATATATATATATATATATATATACACACACACACACACACACACACACACACATATATATATATATATATATATATATATATATATATATATATATATATATATATATATATATATATATATATATGGTAGTAGGTTGGGCAGGGCACCAGCTGCCCGTTGAGATACTACCACTAGAGAGGTATTGGATCCTTTGACTGGCTAGACAGTAATGTATTGGATCATTCTCTCTAGTCACGGCTTATTTTTCTTTGCCTACACTTACACAGCCTATTCTTCACATATTCTCGTCTTTCCTCATACATCTGACAACAATGAGATACTTAACACTTCTTCACCCAAGGGGTTAATTACTGTACTGCAATTTGTTCAGTGTACTTTCCTCTTGGTAAGGGTAGAAGAGACTCTTTAGCTATGGTAAGCAGCTCTTCTAGGAGAATGACACTCCAAAGTTAAACCATTGTTCTCTAGTCTTGGGTAGTGCCATAGCCTCTGTACCATGGTCTTCCACTGTCTTGGGTTAGAGTTCTCTTGCTTGAGGGTACACTCGGGCACACTATTCTATCTTATTATTTTTTTTCTTTCTCTTGTTCTTTTGAAATGGTGTGTTGGGCAGGCTTATTAGAAGGGCCATGGATGCCTGGTGGTTTATCAAGAGGTTGTCTTTTCCTTTTTCTGACTCTTTTTCTTCTCAAAACCATCCTTACTGTCCTCCCTTCAGTTGAAGTGGCTATCCTGGAGGGTATTTAGCCTTGCATGGTGTATCGGCTCCTCCATGTTGACCAGTTTTTCCGACTTTTTACTATAGTCTCTGGGTATCATCAATCACTTTTTTTATTATTTTGTACATGTTGTTTTTGTTCTTGTTAATCTAGTTTTTAAGTATGATGTTTCTTTTTTATTTCTATTAATTCTTATGCTGTCTGGAGACATTGAGCGAAATCCGGGACCAGTACGTCCTAGATTTCGTCAATGTTGTCTTCTGTATTGCAATATTCGTGGTCTTCATGCAAATATCCAAGACCTTACAGTTGCGTCCAGACAGTATGATATTCTTTTGTGCTCAGAAACTTTGGTTTCTAATATGAGGCACTCATCTGAGCTCCTTATAACTGGTTTTAAAAAGCCAATAATACTGAAACGAGATGCCATTCCTAGGGCCAGGGGAATGGCGGTGTATATTAGGACCGAGTACCCTGCTTCTCATAAGTCCTGCTATCAATGTGGATGTCATGAGATTCAGGTAATAAAAGTTTGTGGCAGGCATAACAACTTTTATTTGTGTTCGATCTACCGGAATCCAAACATGGATGATTCTATCTTCGATAGAAAGGCTTCTTTTGTCTTTGTTGGTGATTTTAATGCTCACCATAGGGAGTGGTTAAGTTCTATCTCTCCTACCGATCGCCATGGCTTAAGAGCTTTAGACTTTGCCTCTGAATCAGGCTGTGAGCAAATCATAAATGAAGCTACTCACAGGTTTGGTAATTGCTTGGACCTCGTATACACTGACTCCCCTGGCGTTATAACTAGTAAGGTTGGTTCTCCAGTCGGGACTTCTGATCATGACTTGATTTCATTATTAGTGAAGACTGAGCAGCCTGTCCCTGATATATCATATTCCTGTAAAATTTATATGAAATCCCAAGCAGACTGGAATGGGATTTTGCATGATCTTTTGTGCTTGAATTGGTCACAATTATAGAATAGTGTAGATCCTGTTGTCCCTTTGAATGAGAATCTAGTCGACATAATTGATAGGCGTATCCCTTCTCGTCTGCTAAGGTACCGAATGAAGGACAAACCGTGGTTCAATGATGATTGTAGACGTGCTTATTTGGAGAAGCAGGAGGCCTATCACCTTTGGAGGGGTAACAGATCAGATTTGACCTGGAACAACTATACTCAGCTTCGAGCTTTTGCTCAGAGAGTTTATGCCTCAACTGAAAAGGAGTACAATTTAATCATAAAAGAAACCCTCTCTGGTACAACTCAGGAACATAAATGGTGGTCTACCCTTAAATCTGCACTCTTTGGTGTAGATGCAACAGTTCCTCCTTTACTTAAACGAGATGGCTCAGTCACTCACTGTCCAAAGGAAAAGGCAACCCTTTTGGCTGATGTTTTTGACAGTAAACAGAGTAATGAAAAACTTAAACTTCCTCATTCCTGTTTTCCTGAGGCTAAACTAAATAGTTTAGCTTTTTGATCTCGTGAGATTAAAGCTCTGTTGGTGGACCTTGATGCTTATGAAGGTGTAGACCCGAATGGTATTTTTCCTTTGTTTTTTATAAAGACAGCAGATTTCTTAGCTCCAAAGTTATCTGTTATTTTGCGCAAGTTGGCAAGAAGAGGAGCTTTTAGCACTTGTTGGAGAATTGGTAATGTTACTCCTCTATGTAAATGTGTTTGTGGTAGCTCAAGTCCCACTGATTACCGCCCAATTTCCATAACTCCCATATTATCTAAAGTTTTTGAACGTCTTCTGGCAAAACGTCTTAATAGGTTTGCTGAAGGTAATCATCTACTCCCTAGTTTGCAATTTGGTTTTCGTAAAGGCCTTGGAGCATGTGATGCCCTTCTTACAATCTCCAATGCGGTATAGAAATCCCTTGATTGTGGTCAGGAAGTTCGTATGATTGGCCTTGATTTTAGTGCTGCCTTTGACCGTGTTAATCATGAGGCCCTTGTTTTTAAACTGAAACAGTTGGGAGTGGGTGGGTCGTTTCTTAGCATTATTATTAATTTTTTAAGTAATAGATCTCAAAGAGTTGTTGTAGATGGGCACCATAGTGATTATAGGAATGTGATATCCGGTGTTCCACAGGGTTGTGTTCTTGGCCCATTACTTTTCATACTATATACACATGACATGTGGTTTGGCCTAGAAAACAAGCTTGTTGCATATGCAGATGATGCTACTCTCTTTGCATCAATTCCATCCCCTGAATGTAGATCTGGGGTTGGTGAATCCCTTAATAGAGATTTAGCTAGAATTAGTGCATGGTGCAAATTATGGGGTATGCAGTTGAATCCTAACAAGACTCAAAGTATGATTGTAAGTAGGTCAAGGACGGTGGCTCCTCAACATCCGGATCTCAGTATTGATAATGTTTCTTTAAATTTGTATGACTCTTTCAAAATTTTAGGTGTGATTCTCGACAGCAAATTTACTTTTGAGAAATATATAATGTCTGTGTCTTCTTCAATTGCACAAAAAATAGGCTTATTGAGAAAGTCTTTCAAGATTTTCGGTGATCAATCTATTCTGAAGAAGTGTTTTAATTCTTTCATTCTACCTTGTTTTGAGTATTGTTCTCCTATCTGGTCTTCAGCTGCTGATTCTCATCTTAATTTGTTGGACAGAAACTTACGGTCTATTAAATTTCTTATTCCTGATCTAGATATTAATCTCTGGCACCGTCGTTCAATTAGTTCATTATGCATGTTGCATAAGATTTTTCATAACTCTGACCATCCTTTACATTCAGATCTCCCTGGACAATTCTATCCTGTTCGTAATACTAGGCAGGCAGTTAATTCTAATAGCCAGGCCTTCTTCACCATGAGGCTCAATACTACGCAGTACTCTAGAAGTTTTATTCCAGCTGTTACCAAGTTGTGGAATGATCTTCCTAATCGGGTAGTTGAATCAGTAGAACTTCAAAAGTTCAAAGTTGGAGCGAATGCTTTTTTTTGTTGACCAGGCGGACATGAGTCTTTTTATCGTTTATTTATGACATATTTGTTTTTGATGTTGTTAATAGTTTATATATGACGTCTGTAATTTTAGTCTTCTGTAACTGTTTTATACGTTATAGAGGCTGTTTGAGCAAAGATCTGGCAGTAATTTTAGTCTTCTGTAACTGTTTTATACGTTATAGAGGCTGTTTGAGCAAAGATCTGGCAGTAATTTTAGTCTTCTGTAACTGTTTTATACGTTATAGAGGCTGTTTGAGCAAAGATCAGGCAGTAATTTTAGTCTTCTGTAACTGTTTTATACGTTATAGAGGCTGTTTGAGCAAAGATCAGGCAGTAATTTTAGTCTTCTGTAACCGTTCTAAACATTATGGAGGCTGCTTGAGCAAAGATCTGGCAATAATTTTCGTCTTCTGTAACTTTTAAACATTATAGATGATGTTTGAGCAAAGATCTGGCAGTAATTTTCGTCTTCTGTAACTTTTAAACATTATGGATGCTGTTTGAGCAAAGATCTGGCAGTAATTTTCGTCTTCTGTAACTGTTTTAAACGTTATAGATGTTGTTTGGGCAAAGATCAGACAGTAATTTCTATCTGTTAGAAGTGTTTTAAACATTATGATGTTGTCTAAGAAAAGATTTGGCAATAATTTTCGTCTTCTGTAACTTTAAAACATTATAGATGATGTTTGAGCAAAGATCTGGCAATAATTTTCGTCTTCTGTAACTGTTTTAAACATTATAGATGCTGTCTGAGCAAAGATCTGACAATAATTTCCTGTTAAAAGGACAAAATATGATAAAATAATAACAAGAATAAGATTATATTGGCAATACTCACAGGTCTCTATGGTGCAGTTATCCCCCGGTCTGATCCTCTTATTATCCGGACAGATACAAGTGAAACCATCTCTCGTCGTGTTAGTGGGATGACAGGCAATGCCGGCTCCGCACGGATCGTTGGAGCACACGTCCGGGGCTGCCAAGGGCCTCGTGAGAGACTGCGCCGGCAGACGCGACGCGAAATCCCGCTCTTGGATTTTCTTCTTGCGAGGCTTCCCCGACGTCGTCAGGAGCGGGACTTTCGTACTTGTAGGAGATGGAGTGGGCGTAGTTTGATCTGCAGTTCTCGCGGTACCTGACGAAGGCGATGTCTCCGTTT
>NC_090736.1:7742209-7747209 GCF_036898095.1 Palaemon carinicauda | reverse complement strand
CGTAAAACAACAGTGAAAATCCTGGAATAAATGTTGCCAGGCATTTACCGTTTTAAAAACGGATATATTGACTTTAAGGAGTGATATTACTGTCACCAAACCGTAAAAGATAATAACAAAGTATGGTAAAAATTACGGGTCGCCTGTATTTACTGAAATACGGCTGAGAAAAGTAGATTTTTGCGATAATTTCCGATTAAAATCAAAGTTTTTTTTAACAGTGCAGTACAGTTTTCATATACTGTAGTAAAATCTTATATATCTCTTCTTTGTTGTTCATAAACTATTTTTTTAAAGTTCTTTATCTATTTTTTATCAATTCATTTATAACAGTTAATTTCATGTCTATAACTGGAATGGGCACTCGGTAGAGCGCATCACCTTCGCCTATATCACGTTGTATATCATAAGATTGGCAATTGAGTTGTGTACATTTTGGCACTAGTTTAATGCAAATCAGATGAAAATTGGCCACGTTGTGGCAAAAAAATATATTTTTTTTTTTTTACATTTTCGTGACCTTGGCCTTGACCTTTGACCTAATCACTCCCAAAATCTAATCAAATCGCCCTTGGATAATGGCTAATCCTCCCCACTAAATTTCATGAGATTCGGTCAAACAGTTTCTGAATTATGCGAACCACAAACACAGACAGACATACAAACAAATAAATACACAAACAAGGGTAGTGACATCACTAAATCATGTTGTATATCAAAAGATAGGCAATTTAATTATGAACATTTTAGCACTAGTTTCATGCGAATCACGAGCACAGACAAACATGCAAATACATACACAAACAAGGTTAATGACATCACTATATCATGTTATATATCACAATACTGTATAGGCAATTGAATTATGAATATTTTAGCACTATAGTCCATTTCTTTTAGCGAGTCATATTTGCACCGACTCGCAGCGGTGCCCTTTTAGCCCGGAAAAGTTTCCTGATCTCTGATTGGTTTGACAAGAGGATTCTAACCAATCAGCGACCAGGAAACTTTTCCGAGCTAAAAGGGCACCATTGCGAGTCGGTGCAAATATGACTCGCTAAAAGAAATGGACTATAGTTTCATGCGAATCACAAACACACAGACAAACATACAAACAAATAAATACAGCCGCCTATCGAAACATAACCTTCGCAACGAAGTTGGCCAAGGTCAAAATGCCCAAACAGAACATTACATATCGCAAAAAAATGATATATTAAGTGTGACTTTTGATTTTAGAAAAAAACATATTTAATTATGAGTATAAAAACCTTGCTACACTTCACGCAGCTTTAAGAGGTCTTTACTTCTTTTCTCGATTTTCAATAACAAAACTACAAACTCTTTTTCTTCCTCGCTTTGGCCAACAGCACAATTAGAAAAAAAAAAAAAATTAATCGGAAATTCTCCGTAAAAATATACTGTTCTCAACCGCATTTCAGTTAAATACAGGCGATCGTAATTTTACCTTACTTTGTTATTATCTTTTACGGGTTGATAACCGTAATATCACTCCTTTACGTCAATATATCCTATTTTGAAAACGGTAATAATCCTGGAAAAAATGTTGCAAGACATTTGCCGTTTATTTAAATGCAATTTTTTTCAACAGTGCAGAACTACAGTAACTATTTGGGTTTGTATTCAGCACCTGTATTCAATGGATGCGTTTCGCAGTAAATAGAGTCAAGGGTTGGAAACCCAATAGGGGCATATATTGAAATATTTTTCCGAACAGGTTTGCAGGAGTTACCAGAAATATTTATGACGGACCTAATGGCCCACCTTCAGCAAAGGTTAAGGACATTTAAAAACTACATTTGAAATTTAATGCATATTCTCTGTTTTAGTTTAACTATTGCTTTTTTTTTTTTCTTTTTTTTTTTTTGCTTTAAGTAGTAATGGTGTACTTCTAACAAGAGGTAAGGAATTTTAAAACTGTTTTTGCAATTTATTGCATATTCTCTCTTTTAATTTAACTATTTCTGTTTTTTTTTTTTTTTTTTTTAAGGTAGTAATGGTGTACTTTCAAGGACAGTTAAGGAATTTTAAAAACTGTTTTGCAATTGATTGCAAACTCTCTTTTAACTATTGCAATGTTTTTTTTTCTTTTTTCTTTAAATAGTAATGGTGTACTCTCGATAACAGGTAAGGGATTTTAAATACTGTTTTTGAATTTGGTGTACTTTCAAGGACAGTTAAGGAATTTTAAAAACTGTTTTTGGCAATTGATTGCAAATTCTCTTTTAACTAAAGAAATGTTTTTATTTTTTTTTTTATAGTAATGGTGTACTCTCAATAACAGGTAAGGAATTTTAAAAACTGTTTTTGAATTTGATTACAAATTCTCTGTTTTACTTTAACTGTTTCTTTTTTTATATATGAAGTAATGGTCCACCTTCAACGACAGTTCAGGATTTTTAAAAACTGCTTTTGAAGTTTATTGCAAATTCTCTGTTTTAATTTAACTATTGCTTTGTTTTTCGTTTAGTTTATTAAATAATATATTGCAAATTCTCTATTTTCATTTAATTATTGCTTTGATTTTTGTTTAGGTATTTAAATAATTAGGTATTTTGTAAAGTTAGTGTATATAAATTAATAGAATCCCTGTATGTACGGTATATATATATATATATATATATATATATATATATATATATATATATATATATATATATATATATATATATATATACAGTATATATATATATATATATATATATATATATATATATATATACAGTATATATATATATATATATATATATATATATATATATATATATATATATATATATATATATATATATATATTTATATATTACACGATCTTCCATCATGACCTGCTTGTGTAAGTCAATTTTAAAATTATCCAAATGATATTATCAATTTCAAAATTTCCGATTTGATTCCATTTTAATCTTGGATAGGCTTATGTACGTTAAGAGATTCTGATTCTATACCATTATCGATTGCAAATTATTGGAGATTTTCCGAATCTGTTTTGACGATTTCTTCTTTATATAAACATTTGATAAAGTAAACAGGTTGTTTCAGTAAAAGGGCTGACTGATTTACAGTACTTGACCCCAGATACGCGATAACTCAGGCCAGTTATGTAACTCCCAGAGAACTTATATGAAGGTCGTGCTTTGGGGTGGGGTGGGGGGGGGGGGGGTGTAAAGTGCGCTCATAAGGTGTAATCGGCGTCAAAGTCCTTAAATGGCAGGATGCCAGAAAACTTTAAATCAATCACTCAATCAATCATAAGGTGTAATTTTTATTTTTTTCTAGGAATCTTAGTTGTGTTCCTTCAGCCCATAGCTTCACTTACTAACTTTCTACTTCACCTATTATTCCAGCTTCCTTTCCTCTTCTTCGATCTGCAACTTCTAGATTTTACTTCAGATTGTGAAAGTGAAGTTTTTCCTCAGTGTATCACATATGTGGGGTCTCCTCTCCCCCACCCCCGGCCTATGTGGCCATTCCATCCAGATAGTGGACCACATACTTCAGCAATGTGAACAGATGCCAATCTGTAGAGATTTGGGTTTACGAATGCTTCCAGTGAATACAATGTTGGCGTGATAAGATATGGAGATGACCTGTACTGTTGAAAATTTGCTTTACAAAAACGGTAAATGTCTGGCAACATTTATTCCAGTACTTTTACCGTTTTAAAAACGGTTATATTAACGTAAAAGAGTGATATTACGGTCACCAACCCATAATAGATAATAACAAAGTAGAGAAAAATAACGGTCACCTGTATTTTACTGAAATGGGGATGAGAACAGTAGATTTTTACAGAGAATTTCGGATTAAAATTACGGTTTTTTTAACCGTGTAATACCAGTACGAGATTCTTATCTTGAGAATAGCCAGTTAAAAGGAAGAGATTTTTATTTCTTTCTCTTTAGAAGGGAAACATATTTGTTTAGTTACACTTCTAGTTTCATAGATCTGTGTTCGTAAATGTGTGTGGTAGCAATCAAAGCAAACGAATAATACTCCTTGCATGCGCTGCAGCATTACAACTCCACGGCCAGTATAAAGTTACAATATTACTGCAGCATCCCATGCTGCATTTATTATGATTTTTTATACTTGCATTTGGTGTTACTTGCTTCAACAGTATCATCATCATCATCTCCTCCCACGCCTACTGACGCAAAGAGCCTCTGTTAGATTTCGCCAGTTATCTCTATCTTGAGCTTTTGAATCAATACTTCTCCATTCATCATCAACTACTTCACGCATCATAGTCCTCAACCATGTAGACTTGGGTCTTCCAACTCTTCTAGTGCCTTGTGGAGCCCGGTTGAAAGTTTGGTGAACTGATCTCAATTGGGGAGTGCAAAGAGCTTGGACAAACCATCTCCATCTACCCCTCGACATGATCTCATCTCAACAGTATCAGTCAAAATAATTATAGTAAAGGCAATATAAACTGACATGTGGGTTGGTAATGTTAATATTATATATATTCATTATCCCAATCATTACTGTTACTGGGGCTCTTATAAATTGGCGAAGGACGCCATTTCAGACAAAATCTGGGTGTATAATACATGCTGGAATTTATTAATGTATGACTTTCAACTGGGCTCCAGAAGGCACTAGAAGATTTGGAAGACCCAGGCCACATGGCTGAGGACTATGAAGCGTGAAGTAGGTGATGATGAATGGAGAAGTAATGATTTAAAAGCTCAAGATAGAGGTGACTCGCGAAATCTAACCGAGGCTCTTTGCGTCAATTGGCGTAGGAGATGATGATGATGATGATGATGATACCCAAAGGAAATGAAATAATTTGTATGACATGATTAATTTTATAGGTTTGCCTTGTGAACCCCATATTTAGATGGATCTTATGAAAATATGATGAGTCAGGTAATATCGCGCATTTATGATAAAAAAAAAAACAGGTGCCTTGAAAATATCACCAAGTAAGACAAGAATGTTGATATTCAAGTATCCGGTCTCTGTAGGGTTAA
>NC_090736.1:7729709-7734709 GCF_036898095.1 Palaemon carinicauda | reverse complement strand
TTAAAATTGCTATTTTCTTATGGATAGCACTTTGAATTAGATTTATTGAGTATATTCATTTTGGCATATTTTTATAAAATGAATATAATAGAATTTTTTCCATACAGATAGAAAGATTCTTCTTTTGGAAGCTGCATCATATAATCGAAAAATTATATTTCATTTTGTCTCTACTACTCCATATTATGAAGGAGAACTTTGAACTAGTCTTGCCTTTTTATGAAATGAATAAAATAGATTTGTTTTCCATACAAAAATAGTTTTTTTGGAAGCTGCATCATATAACTAAAATTGCTATTTTCTTATGTCTATACTACTTCGTATTATGAATAGGATTTTAAATTAGACTTGGTGTTATTGAATGTACATATCATTGAATAAAACAGAACTTTTTCCATACAGAAATAAAGATTCCTTTATAGAAATAAAGATTTTTTTTTTGGAAGCTGCATTATATAACTAAAATTGTTATTTTCTTATGTCTATACGACTTCGTATTATGGTATTATGAATAGGACTTTGAATTAAACTTGGTGTTATTGGATGTATTTATTAATGAATAAAAAAAAATACTATGCAGAAATAAAGATTCCTGTTTTTTTGAAGCTGCATCCCACTCGTATAATTAAAATTTTTGTTTTTTTTTTCTTTTATATCTCGACCATTCCATATTTTGGTGGAAGAATTAGTTTTAATGTTAATGAATATATTTATTGCCTCTTTTGTAAAACGAATAGAATAGAAATTATTCCATACGGGAAATAAAAATTCCATATTTTAGGACTTTGAAATAAATTTGGTGCTACTGGGTATATTCATTATTGCCTTTCCTATAGAATAAATTGGAAAGAAATTTTTCCATACAGAAATGCAGAATCCTTATTATTATTATTATTATTATTATTATTATTATTATTATTATTATTATTATTATTATTATTATTATTATTATTATTATTATTATTATTATTACTGGCTAAGCTACAACCATATTTGGAAAGGCAGAATGCTATAAGCCCAGGGGCTCCAACAAAGAAAATAGCCCAGTGAGGAAAGGAAACAAAGAAAATGAAATATTTAAAGAACAGTAATAACATTAAAATAAATAAATAAATATATATATATATATATATATATATATATATATATATATATATATAAATATATATAATATATAATATATATATATATATATACATATATCATCATCATCATCATCATCATCATTATCTCCTACGCCTATTGACGCAAAAGGCCTCGGTTAGGTTTCTCCAGTCGTCTCTATCTTCAACTTGTAAATCAACACTTCTCCACTCAGCATCTCTTACTTCACGCTTCATACACACACACACACACACACACACACACACACACACACACACACACATATATATATATATATATATATATATATATATATATATATATATATATATATATATATATATATATATATATATATATTCAAAATCGAATGAGTAAATAAAAAAGAATCATTGGTATTTAAGTGAATAATGGCAGAGTATAAAAAAGTCCACTTGCAACGCTTCATTTGCACTGTTTGCATACCATAACCCCCATCCACTGTACCCAAAATACCCACATCTGGGCCATTGGTGCATCTGGGTATTCTCAGGACTTAATAGTATCCTATTGCTGGCCAGGAGCTTGATTATGACGTCATACGAAGGATATGTAAGAGATCAAAGTGTAGTTTAGCATTGTAAACAGACTTGCCAAGGTGAGAGATATAAGTTATAATATATCTATATTATTCATTTTATTCATTTTAATATAAAAGAAATATTTAGATAAATAGTAAAATTTGCTATTGTAAATACAGTATATGTAAAATGAAAAAAATATTCGTGTAAATATACTATATTATTCATTTTATTCATTTTTCATTTAAAAGAAATATTTAGACGAATAGTAAAAAATTTCAATTGTAAATACAGTGAACGTAAAAATGAAAATAATTCATGTAAATATACGATGATGTATATATGTTATAAATTGTAAGATTATAAATGTGTATTTCATAATAAAAGAGAAAAAAAATATTCTTTTTTATCTATTTTGGTCTTCAAATAATCAATATATCATTCCAAATGTTTCCTTTTTATTCACTTATTCATTTTTAGTGCAACTTGGCTATTCATCTTTCGGCATCTTTCTTTACTATGTCTTTTTTGACTCTTCATTATTCGTTATTGGATTTCATCTTTCCTCCTTCTCCGCCCTGGTTAGTCTTGAATTAATAGTAAACTCAATAATAATAACTTCAATAATAATTACAATGAGAATAATAACTTTAATAATAATAATAATAATAACAATAATAATGATAATGATAAAAATAATAAATAATAATGATAATAATAATAATGATAATAATAATAATATTATTATTAACAATAATAATAATAATAATAATAATAATAATAATGAGAATAATTATAATATTAATAATAATAATAATAATCATCATTCACTTTATCTTCCTTTTCTCTGATTTACTCATTTCTTTATCATCATCTACTATCTAACCAGCTGTGAATTAGTTACTCATATTCATTCACTCATTCTCTTCGTTAAATCCATTGGAAGAATAATTGTCGTGACGAAAGTATTTATCAACAAATCCAACAAATATGAGTCTCTTAAAATCGTTAGTTACTTTGGTCGCTGCAACCACATCCTCCTTGTGAGCTAAGGATGGGGGCTTTGGGGAAGCCTATAGGTCTATCTGCTGAGTCATCAGCAGCCATTACCTGGCCCTCCTTGGTCCTAGCTTTGGTGGAGAGGGGGCTTGGGCGTTGATCATATATATGGTCAGTCTCTAGGGCATTGTTCTGCTCGATAGGGTAATCTCACTGTCCTTCACCTCTGCCATTGAAGAGCGACCTTTAAATTCTATCATATTTTAGGTTGTTTAAGTGATGTATCCATAACAAGCATTAATGATATCACTAACAATAGGAGCTCAACAATGGCCATTATATCTCTAGTACGGTATTCACATTATTTCCACCCTCTTCCATTGTCATTACAGCCTCCTAGAGCCATTATTTAAAAAAAAAAAAAAAATCTATAAAGAAAACTTGTTTTTTTACTCCGTCCTTGCAGAGTGAAGTGATAACGATATCATGCTGAGATAATGACTATCTGTTCAGTTTGAGATAAAAGTATGATCTGCGCTCTAATTTTGTAAGAATATACAGCACTAATGAGGAGACTATTTATCGCAATGACTTCTAATCTCTTCCACAATAATGATCTTATACACACGCTACGTCCTTTTACACTCCTGCATTTTGCACTTCCGTAACAAACTGTTACTTAACGATCTAGTAATCATCTCGAGATGTGACGCGTGTGGAGATATGTTTCAGTTTTGGGTATTCATCACCATTTCCTCCCACGCCTATGGACGCAAAGGGCCTCGGTTAGATTTCGCCAGTCGTCTCTATCTTGAGCTTTTAATTCAATACATCTCCATTCATTATCTCCTACTTCGCGCTTCATAATCCTAAGCCATGTAGGTCTGGGTCTTCCAACGCTTCTAATGCCTCGGGGAGCCCAGCTGAACGTTGGATGAACTAATCTCTCTTGGAGAGTGCGAAGAGCATGCCCAAAACCTCTCCGTTTGGGTACGTCGCTATGATTTATTTTTTTCAATACTGCCAGAGGATCATTTAGACTTCACCAAAGAAAATTAAGGTATGTTTTGAAGACATTCCGTCGCTATAAAACATTTTTATAATATACGAAAGGAGTGGGAATTTATAAATACTATGTCTTTTAATATATATCATTATTGCATATTTGAATCCATGTTCGATACTGCGAAAATTTAACTAAAGAAACGAGCCTTAATACTTGTCATGAGGTACATGTTAAGTTTACAAACTCTCTCTCTCTCTCTCTCTCATCTCTCTCTCTCTCTCTCTCTCTCTCCTCTCTCTCTCTCTCTCTCTCTCTGACAGTTTAACTAAATGGAAGTGCCATAACACTTGTCATGAGGTACATGTTAAGTTTACAAACTCTCTCTCTCTCTCTCTCTCCTCTCTCTCTCTCTCTCTCTCTCTCTCTCCTCTCTCTCTCTCTCTCTCTCTTAATTTAACTAAAGGAACGAGACATAATACTTGTCATGAGGTATATGTTAAGTTTACAAACTCTCTCTCTCTCTCTCTCTCTCTCTCTCTCTCCTCTCTCTCTCTCTCTCTCTCTCTCTCTCTGACAGTTTAACTAAATGGAAGTGCCATAAACACTTGTCATGAGGTACATGTTAAGTTTACAAACTCTCTCTCTCTCTCTCTCTCTCTCTCTCTCTCTCTCTCTCTCTCTCTCTCTCTCTCTCTCTCTCTCTCTCTCTTAATTTAACTAAAGGAACGAGACATAATACTTGTCATGAGGTATATGTTAAGTTTACAAACTCTCTCTCTCTCTCTCTCTCTCTCTCTCTCTCTCTTCTCTCTCTCTCTCTCTCTCTCTCTCTCTCTCTCTGACAATTTAACTAAATGGAAGTGCCATAACACTTGTCATGAGGTACATGCTAGTTTACAAACTCTCTCTCCCTCTCTCTCTCTGACAATTTAACTAAAGAGACGAGACAATACTTTTCATAAAGTACATGTTAAGTTTACAAACTCTCTCTCTCTCTCTCTCTCTCTCTCTCTCTCTCTCTCTCTCTCTCTCTCTCTTTCGCACACAATAGTAATACAGACTCGTCACAAACACATAACGAGGCACGAGCACAATCACACATGGACGCACAAACAAACACAAACCAAGGCACAAACACACGCACACACAGACACACACACACGCAAGTAACATCTCATTGCATATCTTGTGTAACTAAAAATATAAACATCAAATCTTTGTTGCTGATACAGCTGCGCAGGGACTAATTATTCCTAAGTTCAACAAAACCTTAATATAGAAATTAATAAATGACATTCTTGGTGAAACTTTATTAAAATTTTAGAATCGTT
>NC_090736.1:7725865-7729209 GCF_036898095.1 Palaemon carinicauda | reverse complement strand
AAATTAATAAATGGCATTCTTGGTGAAACTTTATTCAATTTTCAGAATCGTTCTCTCTCTCTCTCTCTCTCTCTCTCTCTCTCTCTCTCTCTCTCTCCTCTCTCTCTCTCTCTCTCTCTCTCTCTCTTCATATTCCTCTATACACCTACATTCAATATTTCCGTACAGCTGAAAAGGGTATTAATCTTTCCTTCATACCGTATCCCTTTGGTTCAAAATTATCTCTCTCTCTCTCTCTCTCTCTCTCTCTCTCTCTCTCTCTCTCTCTCTCTCTCTCTCTCTCTCTCTCTCTCTCTCTCTCTCTCTCCATATTCCTCTATACACCTACATTCAATATTTCCGTACAGCTGAAAAGGGTTTTAATCTTTCCTTCATACCGTATCCCGTTGGTTCCATTCTCTCTCTCTCTCTCTCTCTCTCTCTCTCTCTCTCTCTCTCTCTCTCTCTCTCTCTCTCTCTCTCTCTCTCTCTTGAATACAAATATTGCTGTTTACAAACGTAAAAATAAATTATCAATCGTCATCAAATATACTTACATATATTCACCCTACACATGAACAGACGCACATATACTCACATACAGTATGTACTGTATGTTCATTATGGCCACAACTCGAATCGAGTATGATTGCTCTGGGATGTTTGTTTGCAGTCTGTTCTCTTCAATTTTTTCAATTCCCTTCTCCACCTTATCTCTCCAGACAGATCTCTCCAGCACCTCAGACTCCCGTGTTCTATATCATTATTATTATTATTATTATTATTATTATTATTATTATTATTATTATTATTATTATTGTTATTATTAATTGCTATGCTACAACCATAGTTGGATGAGCAGAATGCTATAAGCCCTGGGGCTCCACAAAGGAAAATAACCCAGTGAGGGAAGGAAACAAGGAAATAAATAAACTACAAGAGAAGCCACTAACAATTAAAATAAAATATCTCAAGAACAGCAACAACACCAGACAAATATTTACTATATAGACTATAAAAACTTTAACAAAAAAAGAGGAAGAGAAATAAGATAGAATAGTGTACCCGTGTGTACCCTCAAGCAAGAGAACTCTAATCTAAGACAGTGGAAGACCATGGTGCAGAGGCAATGGCACTACCCAAGACTAGAGAACATTGGTTTGATTTTGGGGTGTCCTTCTCCTAGAAGAGCTCTTTTAGGTTGTCCTTAAATCACTCGTTCCGTTTACTAACTTTCTGATTCTCATCACTTGGTTCTGTGTAGAAAAGCTGTCATTCTGACATCTCATTTTTTTTTTTTTCATCATCATTGTGGAATGATCTTTCCAATCGGGTAGTTGAATCGGTAGAGCTTCAAAAGTTCGAAATTTCAGCACATATATTTTGAACAGGCAGACATAAGTCTCTTCTTTATAGTTTATCTATGAAAGATCTGTTTTAATGTTCTTGAAATATTTTATTTAATTGTTTATTACTTTTCATATAGTTTATTTACTTCCTTATTTAATTTCCTCCCTGGGCTATTTTTCCTTGTTGGAGCCCTTGGGTTTATATCATACTGATTTACCAAGTAGGGTTATAGCTTAGCTAACAACAACAACAACAATAATAATAATAATAATAATAATAATAATAATAATAATAATAACTTTAACATTTTTTATTACTTTTCATATGATTTATTTATTTCATGATTTCATTTCCTCACTGGGCTATTCCTCCTTTTTGGAGCCCTTGAGTTTATATCATACTGCTTTGCCAAGCAGGGTTATAGCTTAGCTAATAATAATAATAATAATAACAATAATAATAATAATAATGATAATAGTAACGACTTTAACATTTTTTATTACTTTTCATATGATTTATTCATTTCCTTATTTCATTTCCTCACTGGGTTCTTTTTCCTTTTTGGACCCATTGGGCTTATATCATACTGCTTTGCCAAGTAGGGTTTTATCTTAGCTAATAATAATAATAATAATAATAATAATAATAATAATAATAATAATAATACTAATAATAATAATAATAATAATAATAATAATGATGATGATGATGATGATGATGATGATGATAATAGATACTACTATTACCACTACTACTACTACTACTACCACTACTACTACTAATAATAATAATAATAATAATAATAATATTAATAATGTCTTTAACATTGGAGCAGTCTATCTCTTCAAGAAAACTTAAGTTTGGATGGCGGCCTTCCCAGGGCTCTCTCAAGATGTTTCTCAAGGGCTTTAATGGTTTGCCGGTAATCTGTTCAAGTTTCAGAACTATATAAAAAAGAATAGGTAGGACTATTGCTCGGTATATCCTCATTTTGGTATCTACACATAAGTCGTGACCGTCAAAGACTCTTGCGTAGCTTTCCGAAAGCTTAGATATTAATCTCTGGCACCGTCGTTCAATTAGTTCATTATGCATGTTGCATAAGATTTTTTTTTATAATTCTGACCATACTTTACATTCAGATCTTCCCGGACAGTTCCATCCTGTTCGTAATACTAGGTATGCAGTTAATTCTAATAGTCAGACCTTCTCCATCATAAGGCTCAATACTACACAATACTCTAGAAGTTTTATTCCAGCTGTGACCAAGTTGTGGAATGATCTCCCTAATCGTGTTGTTGAATCAGTAAAACTTCAAAAGTTTAAACTCGCAGCAAATGTTTTTATGTTGAACAGGCTGCCATTTTTATAGTATATATCAAATATCTGTTGTAATGTTGTTAATGATTTTTAAATTATTTATTTAAATTTTTCATTACTCTTATATCGTTTATTTATTTCCTTATTTCCTTTCCTTACTGGGTTATTTTTTCTGTTGGAGCCCTTGGACTTATAACATCTTGCTTTTCCAAATAGAGTTGTAGCTTAGCTAGTAATAACAATAATAATAATTAGGACATATTGAATTTCGTCATCTATATTAGCATTTGAGGATAAATGACTGCCTATATAAGGGAAAGGTCCACAGTCCACATTTACAAGAATTCCTTTGGCTGGAGGTGGTTGATATAAGATTTGGATTTTTCTAATGTGGATGGACAGTCCAAGACGAGAGTAAGAATTTGCAAATGTATTCAATCTCATTTGCAGATCATTTTCAGTTTGAGCTCAGAGCATTAGTGTCTGCATACTGGAGCTCGACAATAAAGTTAAGATATACTTCAGTTCTTCCCTTTCGATGGTTTAAAGGTTTAAAGGCCGATTATGAATGGCAGAGGCAAGGGACAGTGACATTGCTCTATTAAGCAGGACAATGCCCTAGAGACTGACCATATGACCAGTGCCCAAGCCCACTCTCCACCTAAGCTAGGACCAAGGAAGGCCAGGCAATAGCT
>NC_090736.1:7713365-7720865 GCF_036898095.1 Palaemon carinicauda | reverse complement strand
TCCTGTCCACAGACAAATAATCCTGTCCACAGACAGACACACATAACTAATCCTGTACTAGCCAGGGAATTATTATTGTTATTATTACTTGCTAAGCTATAACCCTATAGTTGGAAAGGCAGGGTGCTATAAGCCCAAGGGCTTATAGCACCCTGGCGTTTCAAGATTTACTCAGTTACCTGATCATTGGAAGTAAGTAATTATATATTATTCAATTTTTCATGTAAAACTTGAATTAAGTTCTCTTATATGTGTTGAATCTATTAGTCATTTTACAAAGTATATAGGCCTATGTATTATTGATGGTTAGATTGATCTCTTAACTTCTCGAATTCCTCACTTTTAAAAATCTTTCATCATTGCTAGATATTTGCGAGATATAAACGCCAGGGAAAATAGCTGAGTGAGGAAAGGATATAGGGAAATAAATAAACTAAAAGGGAAGTAATGAACAATATAAAATATTTTAAGAATAGTAACAACATTAAAATAGATCTTTCATGTATAAACTATAAAAAAGATTAAAAAAGTAAGAGGAAGAGAAATGACATAGAAACGCGTGCTCGAGTGTACCCTCAAGCAAGAAAACTCTACCCCAAGACAGTGAAAGACTACGGTACAGAGGCTACAGAGAACAATAGTTTAATTTTGGAGTGTCCTTCTCCTAGAAGAGCTGCTTACCATAGCTATAAAGTCTCTTCTACCCTTACCAAGAGGAAAATGGCCACTGAGCAATTACAGTGCAGTAGTTAACCTCTTTAGCGAAGAATTGTTTTGTAATCTCAGTGTTGTCAGAGCAAAATGTGGGAAGAATATGCCAGACTATTTGGTGTATGTGTAGGCAAAGAAATAACGAGCCGTAACCAGAGAGATGGATCCAATGTAGTACTGTCTGGCCAGTCAAAGGACCCAATAACTCTCTAGCGGTAGTATCTCAACGTATTCCTCAGAAAACAGATATTTGTGTCTTTTCAGGAATCTCTAATGACTAAAGGTAAAATCTATTACTTTGCTCAGAATTATGGTGACACATTGAGTTGAATTATGTTTTTAAAATGAGACTAAATACTTTTCTAAAAAGGCCGGTTAAAAAGATGTATGGAATAAAGAACTGGTATTATATATCACGCATGTATAGCTGGACGATTTCTAAATGAGCCATTCATATCTGCGTCAAAAAAAAAGAAAAAAAAAAAAAAAAAAATCGCCTTAGTACCTTGATAGCGCAGAATTTTCTCCTTTCTCTTCTTGGCATCAAAATTCCGGAACTTTATATTGAAAGTCTACATCGTCAAATTTAAATTTTTATTGACGCATTGAATTAATAAACAGTTTGCTGACTTTGCTGGATAAAAAGCATCGTGGAGGAGGAGTTGGTGATCTTGATATTTATGATACCTCCTGTTTTTTCTCTCTTTAGATTTCCATTGAATTACACTTTGGCAAAAAAGGGATGAAAGAGGGAAGTTTATGTATGGGCGGTCACTATGGCTGGTAGAATAACAGAGATATGTATATACATACATATATGATAATAATAATAATAATAATAATAATAATAATAATAATAATAATAATAATAATAATAAGTATAACAACAACAACAACAACAATAATAATAATAATAATAATAATAATAATAATAACAATAACAATAATAATAATAATAATAATAATAATAACAATAATAATAACAACAACAACAACAATAATAATAATAATAATAATAATAATAATAATAATAATATCAGTATCAGTGTCCCATATCCTTTCGGAATTACACTTCAAAAGCTTTTCTCATCCCACTTTCAAAAGTCATCTATTTCATCCTACCCTCTTCACTTCTTTCAATTCTCTCTCTTGGACTGAGCCATCTAACTTTTATAATAACATATTTACTTTTATGATTTTAACTGAATATTATTTTATTCTTTATTTGTAATAAATGATATCGGCGTTAATGACCTCAGATATCAGGATGCTAGAAAGGTTTAAATAAATCAATCAATCTCGTGGATCCCTAAAGGTTTATCTTGAAGACTTCTTGCCACTGACTAGCCATTTAGGCAACCGCCCCCTCCCGCCCCCGCCAGCCCACGCACGCGCACACATACACACACACACACACACGCAAACACACACTGCAATAGGCTGACCTATAACATTCCGTTCATACTTGATTCATAACATACATGGAACTATAGTGTTTACACATTCACCTTTAAAGGTTAAAGGTTAAAGGTTTTCATTTTAATGGTTAAAGGTTTTCATTTTAAAGGTTAAAGGATAAAGGTTTTCATTTTAAAGGTTAAAGGTTTCAATTTCAATGGTTAAAGGTTAAAGGTTTTCATTTTAATGGTTAAAGGTTAAAGGTTTTACATATCAGTTTTCGCCTTAGAAGGTCAAAATTCATCTTATATTTGCATTTTGCAAGTCTCTTCTCTTACAATCTTGTTTCTATTTAAAGGTTAAATATGTCTGGCTTCAGTTCCAATTTCATCAGAATAGATGCTCACCAGAACGTCAGCCGGGCAAGCCCAAGCCCCCACTGTGGTGCCCAGCCACAGCAGTGGCCTCACCAGTAAACAGCTTAAACTCACGGTCCCAGGCTGGGATCGATCTGCTGTCATGCAAATGCTAGGCGAACACGTAGTTAAAAATAAAAGCTTAAAAGTATATCATATAACTTCTCTTTCCTTTTCGAAAGTCAATATTTCCAAAATATCTAAATCTATTGAAAATTTAAGAAGTTTGTTCTCTAAAGGAGATATGCCATTCTCGTCTGGTACTTTAAACGTTTAAAGGCCGCTCATGAATGGCAGAGGAAAGAGACAGTGATATTGCCCTATCAAGCAGGACAATGTCCTAGAGCCTGACCATATATATAAATGATCAGCAACCAAGCCCCCTCTCCATCCAAGCTAGGACCAAGGAGAGCCAGGCAATGGCTGCTGATGACTCAGCAGATAGACCTATAGGCTCCCCTAAACCCCCAACCCTTAGCTCACAAAGGATGGTGAGGTTGTAGCGCTCAAAGAAACTATCGAGTTTGAGTAGGACTCTAACCCCAGTCTGGCGTTCACCAGTCAGGGACGTTACCACATCAGCCACCACAAGATAAGTACCTCTCTCTCTCTCTCTCTCTCTCTCTCTCTCTCTCTCTCTCTCTCTCTCTCTCTCTCTCTTTCTCTTTGCTCGTCGATACATGTATCTAACACATTAATCATGTGACTGACTAAGATTGGGTACCAGCGCCATCTAGGATCAATAGAGAAGAGAATGGGCTAGCAGCTTCATCCCTCAAGATTTGTTGAAAATAGATATGCTTTATGTTAATGAAGCCACCTTTACAGAAATGGGGAAAAAGTGGCTAACAGGTGCAGAACTCAGGCTGCAAATCTTATTGAGGAGCGTTCGATCCCAAGAATCCTCTACAAGCATAGCTGAGGCCAAGAAAAGAGAGTATAGCGCTAGAAACTTTATCCTTCAGAATTTGCTGACATAGCAAAATACTAAATTCTAATGGCAATTTAAAACTCTTTTCTGCCTACGCGAAATTATGTATTGTATAGAATTTAGTTCAAATAAAATGCAGCGGAAATTAAGTTATTTTTTTAGAATACCAACCAGCATTTATGCAATCTCACTTTACTTATATGTGCCAACTCTCTGTCTGACTGTCTGTCTGAGTTTCCAGTACCGGGAGTGTTTTTAATCTAATGAAAAATAAAAAAAATATTTATACAGTTTCATTTATTATCGATTCATCCCTAATTGTTACAGAGTTCAAATTTCATGTCATTGATAAGCAAAGGTCGTCAAACTCTGTAATGGTATCAGTCGTGAATTTTGAAAGTGGATTCAATTTTAAACTTTTTAATACTGGCGCTAAATGGTAAAATTGATTCAAAATTTTCAAAATAAAATTATAATGGTAGAAGTGAGTTGAAATACGCTTTATTTTTAAACTTTGTATTTTACTTGTAACATCATAACCAAATTGAAAGGGAAAGAGATACAGGAATATTTGTATTTGAGGTAATATGAGAGAGAGAGAGAGAGAGAGAGAGAGAGAGAGAGAGAGAGAGAGAGAGAGAGAGAGAGAGAGAGAGAGAGAGAGAGAGAGAGATTATTTATTTAATAAATTTATTACGCCCAAGGACGTCAAACAAAGTAACATATTGGCAATTACATACAGTACATCAGAATTCAACAGAAAAGAAAATTACAGCATTGAGAGAGAGAGAGAGAGAGAGAGAGAGAGAGAGAGAGAGAGAGAGAGAGAGAGAGAGAGAGAGAGAGAGAAGGGGCAATAGTTGTCTTAAAGTTAGAATAAAAAATCTGAAAGAAGCACACAAAAGAATGTCTATATAGATGGCATCTGGAAGCAAGTATCATTATAATGACTCCATTGAACTTAAACGCATTCGGAACTCTAGACGAAGACAAGTTGTGTCTAGCTCCTTGAATCAGTATCAAGATGTGTAACCAAACACCCACCAGCGCTCTAACACTATGTTGTGTGCAGGTATGTTAAGCATGAGTTGTTTGACGTTTGTTTGTCAGTCCGCGTCCAAACATGACGCCAGGGATGACATGCGCCTGGCTCTCACTGTTTTCGCCATACTAGCGAGATGGTTTGAAGTGGTGCAGAAAAATACGCAACAAATTGAGAGACGCATTGCATCTTCAAGCCGCCAGAGATTCAGAATTGGTGTTAAGATGGAGTGAAGAAAGCTCTGGGTGATAGGAGGATAGATGTGAGAGAGAGGCAAATGGGCGTGCTAGAAATAGGAATGAATAGGCGAGTGATAGGCCCTGCTGCTTCCTCCGGTCGCCTTGGTGACCGCTGAGGTAAGAGCAGTAGGGGATTCAGCATATGAAGTTTCATTTGTGGTGGATAACGGGGCAGGGTGGACTGTGGCACCCTAGCAGTACCAACTTAACTCAGCTGAATCCCTCGTCAGGCTGGGAGGAACAAAGAGAAGAAAAGTACCCTTTTGTTCTTTTTTTTTTTTAAGTCGGCTACTCCCAAAATTGGGATAAGTACCTTGTTAAATAGACAGATAGAGATGTCTCCGGCTCGGGAAAAATTGCTAAATAAAAAGTGTGGTAATAGGAAAAACATCTCTCTCTCTCTCTCTCTCTCTCTCTCTCTCTCTCTCACCCGTTCATGTCAAAGGTCTTCCTCTAAAGCACACACACACACAAACAGACACACACACCCTTTATAAGATCTATGAGTCCTGTTGACATATTTCCCAAAGACTCTGTGTATGGATTTTTTTTTTTTAATATCTTTGTAATGTTTCTTCAAAATTTCGGTGGCGAGCAATTCCACATATATGTTAAAAATGTGAAATTTGAACATTTTTGGGAGATTAGAGATTTCCATTTCCAGATATTGAAGAATCTTTCAGATAATTTATTTGAAGTTGCAGAAGGTCTTTGGAGATTAATGGAACAGAAGATATTTATGGGCTACATCGTCCTAGAATTTCAATTCTGCTCTCTTATCAGGGGGCGGTCAAGAGGGAATATGCATTCTCCCCTACACTGTACAGCAAAATGAGAATTGCTTGCGCGTAATTTTTTGTTGATATATATATATATATATATATATATATATATATAAATATAAATATACATATAAATATATATATATATATAAATATATATATATATATATATATATATATATATATATATATACATTCATATATAACTAAATATATGTAAGTATATATAAATAGATGTATATATATATATATATATATATATATATATATATATATATACTCTACATTCATATATAACTAAATATAAGTACGTATATATATAAATAGATGTATATATATATAATATATATATATATATATAATATATATATATATATATATATATATATATATATATATATACACAGTATATACATCTACTTGGTTGTATATAAATATAGATAATGTACACGTATATAATAGATGTATATACATAAATATATATCTATATACATATATATATATATATACATATACATATATACATAAATGTGTGTGTGAGTGTATGTGTGTATGAGTATGTGTGCGTGTCAATCATAACTTCATCCTCGAAAAAATATGCCATTTGCTTGTTTCCTGAAACACTTGCAACATTAGGTAGATCATTGGCTGCTGCTGTCCATAATATCTGTTTGCAAGAATTCACCAGTTCACAAAATAATTATCTGATGTCATATTTTCTTTTTCTTTTATGTTCATTATCTTTCCTCGTTCATCTATCAGTAAAATATGGCAGTTTCTTGGAAAAAGAAGGATTTTTAAGAATATTTTTATATATTGAAACAAATAATTTAACGTTTCTTGCTTTTGCAAGAAAGATACCATTGCTTCCAAGCATGAAGAAATGGAATTTCAGAGCAGACTATGTTTAATAATATAGCCAAACTACATAAAATTAAACAATAAAAATATTTTGTCTGACGTCAACAAAATATTACCTTTTTAATCTTAAAACAAAACGATTCTAGAAATATAGCCTCCATCAACACTCACAAATTTGCATTAAAAAACGATAGATGTCATGCAAGTTTTAGTCCATGATTTTTACCGTTTTAAAAATGGATATATTAACGTAAAGGAGTGATATTACGGTCACCAACTCGTAAAAGGCAATAACAAAGTAAGATAAAATTACGGTCGCCTGTATTTTACTGAAATACGGCTGAGAACTATTTTTTTACGGAAATTTTCCGATTAAAATAACGTTTTTTTCAACAGTGTATGCTGAGGGAGAAAAGATATTCCACATTATATCATCAAATGCTTTCTCATAAAACGATCGTAATTCAACTCCGTCAATCTTGGATAGTTGGACCAACTGTTGCGATGCTAATAAGGTTGAGACAACAAACAATCTTATTAGACTCGGCAGAATTTAAAGTTTCCCTTTCACTCAACGCTTTGATGTTTGGAAATGATTAAAACTCATGATTTAGAATTAAATTTCTTTGTATCGTATTAAATAATTCTCCTTTAAAACATCTAGGTAGGTGAAAATATTAGAGTTAAGAGTTAGAGTTGGGTTAGAGTTCTTTTGCTTGAGGGTACACTCTAGCACACTATTGTATCTTATTTTTCTTCCTCTTGTTTTATTAAAGTTTTTATTATTTATATGGGGTATATTCACTTTAATGTTACCCATCTTATAATATTTTATTTTCCTTTCCTCCTTTGCCAAGCTACAACCGTAACTGGAAAAGCAGGATGCTATAAGCAAAATGGCCCCCAACAGGAAAAATAGCTCAGTGAGGAAAGGAAATATGAAAATAAACTATAAGAGAAGGGTAAGAACAATAACAACATTAAAATAAATCTTTCATAAATAAAAAAAAAAAGAGATTTAAAATAACACGAGGAAGAGAAATAAGATTGAATAGTATGCCCGACTGTACCCTCAAGCAAGAGAACTCTACCCCAAGACAGTGAAGACCATCGTACAGAG
>NC_090736.1:7703365-7705865 GCF_036898095.1 Palaemon carinicauda | reverse complement strand
CGAGGATTTACCTGGCGAGACATCAGTCTCTTACCAGCGAGTATTACCCAATATCCCGGGCCACCACGTGACACAATTGGTAGTAATCCATTCAAATTACCCCTAATGAGTCAATATGGATTAATATCAACACAACATCGTGTTCAAATAGAAAAATAAATTTCTACCTCATACCTGGGATCGAACGCTAGCCCCTTCTAATGAAAGGCCAGGTCGAAACCAACCATGTCACGAGAGCCCATAAAAGATATTGGAACCTGACCGCTACCAGCTGTCCGAGGATTTACCTGGCGAGACATCAGTCTCTTACCAGTGAGTTTTACCCAATATCCCGGGCCACCACGTGACACAATTGGTAGTAATTCATTCAAATTACCCCTAATGAGTCAATATGGATTAATATCAACACAACATCGTGTTCAAATAGAAAAATAAATTTCTACCTCATACCTGGGATCGAACAAAAGCCCCTTCTAATGAAAGGCCAGGTCGAAACCAACCATGTCACGAGAGCCCATAAAAGATATTGGAACCTGACCGCTACCAGCTGTCCGAGGATTTACCTGGCGAGACATCAGTCTCTTACCAGCGAGTTTTACCCAATATCCCGGGCCACCACGTGACACAATTGGTAGTAATTCATTCATGATATATATATATATATATATATATATATATATACTAATTTGTATATACGTACATATGAATATTTATGTGTATGCATAGATAAGTAGATAGACAGACACAAATATACAAATTCAAGATAACTGACACGCCCCTTATAACAGGCCCATTCCATCTAGTCCAAATTCCTACAGGTGGTAAATGACTAAAAGAAAAAAAAAAAAAAAAAAAAAAAAACTCGCCGCGTCTCCTTCTGGTCTGCCCAGACGATGTTCACTCTCTAATAACATCTTAAAAGATTGAAATTTACGTTTTCCACGGAATGCCTTCCACAGACACAGCCTTGTTCTGCCCGCCGTGGCATCACAGACGCCTTCGGAAAGGTGTCTCTGGGTTTAAACTTGAGCGTGTGGCTATTACTTTGGTACTGCGGTTTTTTTTTTTTTACCTTAGATTACCTTAAAACATTTCAAATTTTCTTAGATTTGAAGGTGGTATTTTTGTAAAACCAAAATTACCTTAGAATTATATTGAGATTTGGTTGAATTTTACCTTAAATTACCTTAAACCTTTTTAAATTTTATTAGATTTGAAGCTGGTGCTTTTTGTAAAACCAAAATTACCTTAGAATTATCTTAAGATTACCTGGAATTTTACCTTAAAACTTCAAATTTTCTTAAATTTGAAGCTCGTAATTTCGTAAAACTGAAATTCCCTTAGAATTACCTTAAAATTGCCTTGAATTTTACTTTAGATTACCGTAAAACTTTTCAAATTTTATTAGATTTGAAGCTGGTAATTTTTGTAAAACCAAAATTACCTTAGAATTATATTAACATTTGGTTGAATTTTACCTTAGATTACCTTAAAACTTTTCCAATTTTCTTAAATTTGAAGCTCGTAATTTCGTAAAACCGAAATTCGCTTAGAATTACCTTAAATTACCTTGAATTTTACTTTAGAATACCTTAATACTTTTCAGATTTCCTTAAATTTGTAGTTCGTGATTTCGTAAAACAGAAATTACCTTAGAACTACCTTGAATTTTACCTTAGATTACCTCAAAACTTTTCCCATTTCCTTAAATTTGATGCTTGTAATTTTATAAAACCAAAATTACCTTAGAATTACCTTAAAGATTACTTGGAAACCATGTAAATTACCTCAAACTAAGGTAATTGCCTTAAAAGCTTAAACCCTGTCATTACCTAAAAAATACATTAACCATGCAAATTACCTCAAACTAAGATAAGTACCTGAAAAGTTTAAACCCTGTCATTACCTTAACAATTACATTAACCATGCAAATTACCTCAAACTAAGGTAATTACCTTAAAAGATTAAACTGTCATCACCTTAAAAAATACATTAACCATGCAAATTACCTCAAACTAAGGTAATTACCCTAAAAGTTTAAACTCTATCATTACCTTAAAAAATACATTAACCATGCAAATTACCTCAAACTAAGGTAATTACCCTAAAAGCTTAACCCCTAACTGAGATGACTCTGGTTCAGTTCAAGATCAGGATTGTGCAATGGATGTTTGTCCGTTTGGGTTGAGTTCTTTAGAATGTCCTGATTAGATAAGAGTTGTTCTTGTTTCTTAATTGGGTTTATATCTTTAATGGTCGCTGAAGAAATTTTTTTTTATCTTTTTTTTGTACAGGGGAAATTCGTATGGGGATAATTTTACAATAAAATGAATTTCTATGTATCTAATTTAGAACTATATATATATAACCACACATATGTATACATATATATATATATATTATATATATATATATATATATATATATATATATATGTATGTATACATATACTGTATATATGAATATATATATATATATATATATATATATATATATATAT
>NC_090736.1:7688365-7690865 GCF_036898095.1 Palaemon carinicauda | reverse complement strand
CTATAACTATAGCTATTAGGCTACCATTGTTGCTTTTAATAATGATAATAATAATGATGATAAATACTACAACTACTACTATTACTAATTATAATAGTTACAGTAATTTATATTCTCTAACTATAGCTATAGCTGTTAGGCTACCATTGCTGCTTTAATAATAATAATAATGATGATGATAATACTACAACTACTACTATTACTAATTATAATAATTAAAGTAATTTACATTCTATAACTATACCTATTAGGCTACCATTGCTGCTTTTAATGATAATAATAATGATAATAATAATAATAGTAATGGTAATAATAATAATTACTAATAATAGTAATAATAATAATTTCTATTAAATAGTGCTTATAAAATCCTAGTGAAGTCCTTTAACCGATTATTATAACAAACCCCTTTCCATAATAAAAAATGTCCTGAAAAATTTGCACCATCAGTTCAGTAATTCACTGTCACTTTCATTCTAGTTGATCTGTTCATATTCCTCTATATCACTATTTTTCTTTATCATTATCATCAAACTATTATAGAGTTCTCAAACGTAGTTTGAATCCATTTGAAATCACTCGAACAATTACACCATTAGTTCAGCAATTCACTGTCACTTTTACAGGGGTGACATTTTCATTCTAATTGATCTGTTCATATTTCTCTATATGACTATTTTTCTTTATCATTATAGAGACTCCACGTTTGCGTGTGGTCCGGTTCTCAAACGAGGTTTTGATTCCACGTGTTGAAACGTTTGACGTTTTGGTTTGATAATAATAAACTCAGCATCCGAAAGGCCAAGAGTTATCATCATCAGAAAACTCTATTTATTACAATTTCAATCACAGAATGATTTCATTGTATCAACAATGTTCAAGTGAAATAAGATTAAGATTCTGATTTAAATTATAAAAAGGCAAAGCATGAGAAACACTCCACATTTACCATTCGCACGCGAAAAACGTCGTGAACTTTGAACCGACGCAAGGTTGCACGGACGAAAAAAAAAATGACTTGATGACAAAAACAGGGGATTTCATTTAACTCCTGCGAGAAGGAAGACGTCCGCACCCGTCCTTCAACTGGCGGTGACTGACTGAGGGGAACACACAGGGGATTCACACACACACACAAACACACTAGCCTTTAGATCTCGTACGCTGCAGGGCGGGAGTGAGGGAAAAGAGAGAGAGAGAGAGAGAGAGAGAGAGAGAGAGAGAGAGGTCTGCAAAGGAGTGGGAGGGGCCTCTTTGTGAAAAAAAGGATTCGGGCTGAGAGGATGGTTTGTTCACTTCAAGAAAACAAACCATAGTGCGTAGCTTACATGTATTCGTACATGTGTGTGTATGCGCGCACGCGCGTGTATGTGTATGAGTGTGTGCTTGTATAGGCGAAAAGTTGGTAAAGTAGTGATGACTATTTGGCACTTTATAATATATTACTGAAAAATTTATCAAACAAGCAAATGCGGGCAGTATTTTTTAAAACAAATAATAGATACAATAATTGCTTATTATAGAATAAGTGATAGGAGAATGAATATGTTCTCTCTCTCTCACTCTCTCTCTCTCTCTCTCTCTCTCTCTCTTTATATATATATATATATATATATATATATATATATATATTATATATATATATATATATGTATACATATATATATATATATATATATATATATTATATATATATATATATATACTGCATCGCCTATTTTTAAACTTTTCCGAATCGAGAAAAAGCGCAAGAGATTAATGGTAATTCTCTCTCTCTCTCTCTCTCTCTCTCTCTCCTCTCCTCTCTCTCTCTCTCTCTCCCTGTCAGCCGCCTTTCACAGCTAACAACCTAACACTTGTAAAGGCATTGGTTTGAGTTTTATGTGCGTCAAATTACGCCTTAAACCTGGCAGTAACAAGCATTCACCCTCGTCAGTGGGGAGGTGGTGGATCCTGCCACCTCACTCCCATCCCCTTATGTAAATGAGTTCCCCCCCATAATTATGAAATTTAGTGGGAATTTTGTGGTTATTTATAGGGTTATGAAAAAAGAAAAAAACAAAAAAAGTTCTTCATTGGTGGCCACCAATGTGATATGAGCTACGGATGGTTTTAAGTTCTTTAAGGAAGATTTTTTTTTTTATTTTTAATTAGCATTTATGACTTATGAAGATGCTACTTTCTTCCATGCATTATTCGGTAATACTCTCAATGATAGATTGCTCGTTGATGTTAGATGATGCTAGGTTTAAAAGCCGCTCATGAATGGCGGAAGCAAAGGGCAATGCCCTAGAGACTGACTATATATACATATATGATCAGCGACCAAGCCACCTCTCCATTCAATCTAGGACCCAGGAGGGCCAGGCAATGCCTGCTGATGAGTCAGCAGATAGACTAATAGGCTCTACCAAATCCCCCCATCCATAGCTCACAAGTATGGTGAGGTTGCAGCGACCTGAGGAACTTAAGCGGGACTCGAACCCCACTCTGGCGATCA
>NC_090736.1:7657009-7677009 GCF_036898095.1 Palaemon carinicauda | reverse complement strand
GCGTGACCAAAATGATTTCTGGAATTGCTTTGATATTTTGGGAACTGTATTTGCCCGGGTTCTAGAACTTCCTCTTATTATGTTATTTTTTCATAGTTTATAGTGGAAATATTTGTTTTAATATTGTTATTGTTCTTAAAATATTTGATTTTTCCGTGTTTCCTTTCCTCACTGGGCTATTTTCCCTCTTGGAGCCCCTGGGCTTATATCATCATTATCTTTATCATTATCTTTACGTGTTAAGTTACAACCCTAGTTGGGTAAGCAGGGTGCTATAAGGCCAGGGGCTCCAATAGGAAAAATAGCCCAGTGAGAAAAGGGAATAATGTAAAACTACAAGAACTTCAAGAACAATAATAACACTAAAATAAATCTTTCATATATAAATTATAAAAAAACTTGAAAAAAATAAGAGGAAGAGAAACAAGATAGAATAGTGTGCCCGAGTGGACCCTCAAGCAAGAGAGCTCTAACCCCAGACAGTGGAGGACCATAGGACAGAGGCTTTTCCAGGTAGGGTTGTAGCTTAGCTTGTAATAATAATAATAATAATAATAATAATAATAATAATAATAATAATAATATTATAAATCTTGATACATACGCACACAACTCTCTGATCACCAACCCTTGTGAGATAATTGCTTGGTACAGTTAGAATCAAAACAACGCCGACACTCAAGGGAAATCTTTCGTCAGATGTCTCTATTGTTCCCATGACAAAACAGACAAGGTGTTGCTCTTCTTACTACTTCTACAAAATGGGCGGAGCCTTCTCCAACCTTAGCGAACCAAAGACAGTAAAGGGCTGTCTTTGTTAGCAAAAGCATACAAAGGTTATAAATCGAGTTGCCATATTTCAATTCTTTATTATCATCTGATGTCTCAACTATCCACTGCAAATACAAAACACACACACATTTTATATATATATATATATATATATATATATATATATATATATATATATATATATATAAATATATATATATATATATATATATACTTGATATATATATACATATATATATATATATATATATATATTATATATATATATATATATATATATATATATATATATATATATATATATATATATATATATATATTATATATATACCGTATATACATAATATATATTTATATATATATATATATATATATATATATATATATATATATATATATATATATATATATATACAATTACTATTTTTTCGTAGGTAGGGCCACGTAGACACTCTACAAGGAAGGGTCGGTGGGTAGGAGCAAAGAGTCTCCTCTTCACAACCCCTTGCCCAGGCCAGTCCAACACTGAGGAAATAAGGAAGTCAATTCTCTTTTAGGGGGTGTGGTGAGAAGTTAAATGAGTATTCCTGATACAGCCTGTAAGATATTGTATCACTGCCTAAATATTATTTGATAACCGTTAGTGTTCTAGCAAATATTTTAACCGTATTCATGATTGGTTGTTTTGTAAAAGATATCAGCAGTAGAATAAAGTAGTTGCTGTTGGAAGTTTGATAAGTAACGAAATTTAAGTATCACCATTGCATAATAGGTAAACAGTGATGGATAGAATATATACTGATGACTTCGTAACACCTTGAATATAATAAGAATTTATTACTTCGTATCGAAAATAAGTGGAGGTAAATGAGGACGCTATTACATTTTGGCAAAGGCTATCAGAAATTGGTTTATTGACAAATCATATAAAAAATACAAGCTTTCTAGTCTCAGAACGACGCAATTTTCCGAAATTTTGTCATGGAACTATGATATACCTATTTTCCCAAAATGTATTCTCTATGAATTGTCGGAAAAATACATTTGCAGATGGCATAAGCACAAAATTATTCCTAGTAGCTTTGTCTTGTGAAATTACATCTTGAAAGCGTTTCATGACGACGGAACCCAATTGAACCATTAATCCCTTTGCAATGAAAATGTCATTTTTATAACGATCGTAAGGGTTCTCGTGTCTCAAATTGTCTCTTTTGATGATGATGATTTAGATTAACCCAATTGGAGTGACTCCTTATAAGTCTTTCCTTTTTTAGAGAGAAAAACAAATTACTTCAGACTGAAGAACTTTATATCTTTCTCTGGTCCTTCAATATTCTCTGCTGCTGCGCAGTTTCCGCCTTATTCTGCACAATCTTTATTTTTGGATCTTCAACATTAGGGACTTTACTATCTCCTTTCAAATCCGTCCTATCGTAAACTGATCAACAAATAATAACTAGTTCTCCTTTTCGGATTCTTTATTTCTTCTCTCCCGCTCTCCTTCCTGTCTTCCTCTTCTTCCTATATTTTCTGTCCGCGTCCTTTCAAATAAATCAGTCATTAGTCTTCAAGATTCTTGTTTTGCTTTTCATGACTGCCTTCCCGATTCCACTTGTCGTTGATCCCTTTATGAGGATGTATTTTCGTTTTCTTTCAAAGTCACACACTCAACAATTCTCTTAACTTTCACCAAAACATTTTCTGCAAAACTCAAATCTTGTTTCCTTTTTAATATCCTCAGGATGAGTCGGTGATAAAAGCTTGCAAATTTGGGTTGGTCAATAAAACAATCAAAATGATCATTTTACCTTTTCTAACATTTCTGCTTGAGACGAATGACAATTTGAAGCCGATTTTGGAATGCACCGGTATTCCACATTTCTCCTAACAGAGAGACTAAGAATCTTTTGGAGCTCTGTCAGGGAAGCATTCAACTTTCCTATTGATGACGAAAGACAAATTGGAGTGGAATAAGGAGTTGGGGAAGTTTTGAAGACTTTCGGATTTTGGAACCTGTTAGGGAATTCCAAAAGGCCTTCATTTATTTAAAAATAAGCTTGATACAGGAACTCTATATTGTTTGCTCGGCGGGGCTGCCCGCTTCCCGCTAGCCGGGAGGCCCTCCCCCTTCCCGATGGCAGGGCTGGGCTCCCCCTTCCTCCTGGCAGGGCGGGGCTACCCCCTTTCCGCTGGCAGGGCAGAGCTCCCCCCTTCCTGATGGCAGGGCGGGGCTCCCCCCTTCCTGCTGGCAGAGTGGGGCTCTCCCCTTCCTGCTGGCAGGACGGGGCTCCCCCCCTTCCCGCTGGCAGGGCGGGGCTCCCCCCTTCCCGCTGGCAGGGCGGGGCTCCCCTTTCCCGCTAGCAGGGCGGGGCTCCCCCCTTCCCGCTGGCAGGGCGGGGCTCCCCTTTCCCGCTGGCAGGGCGGGGCTCCCCCTTTCCAGCTGGAAGAGTGGGGCTCCCCCTTCTCACTGGCAGGGCGGGGCTTCCCCCCTCCAATGCTGGCAGGGCGGGACTCCCCCCATTCCCGCTGGGAGGACGGGGCTCCCCCCTTCCCGCTGGCGGGGCGGGGCTCCCCCCTTCCCGCTAGAAGGGCGGGGCTCCCCCTTCCCGCTGGCAGGGCAGGGCTCCCCCTTTCCAGCTGGCAGGACGGGGCTCCCCCCTTCTGGGTGGCAGGGCAGGGCTCTCCCCTTCCCGCTGGCAGAGCGGGGCTGCCCCTTTCCAGCTTGCAGGGCGGGGCTAACCCCTTGCCACTGTCAGGGTGGGGCTCCCCCCTCCCCAGCTGGCAGGGTGCTACTCCCCCTCCCCTGCTGGCAGAGCGGGGCAACCCCCTTCCCGCTGGCAGGGCGGGGCTTCCCATTTCCCCCTGGCAAGTTTTCACCTCTGTCTATTAGATTGTCACCAACCTAACTCAAAAATTTCTCTCTCTCTCTCTCTCTCTCTCTCTCTCTCTCTCTCTCTCTCTCTCTCTCTCTCTCTCTCTGAATGTCATTTAGGCCGGTATAAATCATGTATGGTGTTTTTCTTATTATTATTTTACATAGAACCATATCTGAAAGTACCTTTTCTTTCATCGGTGACTTGAACAAGACTAATGTCGAAATTATGTAATGTAGCTGTTAATGGAAGGTATTGTTTAGGAATTTTTACATATTTGGCGGATTCATGAAATATATATATATATATATATATATATATATATATATATATATATATATATATATATATATATATATATACTATATATATATATATATATATATATATATATATATATATATATATATATATATATATATAATATATATATATATATATATGTATATATATATGTGTGTATATATACATACATAGTTAGGCATTCACTGTTTCCATGTCCTTTCCTTAAGGATCTCAGAGAAGAATCCTTCAAGTTTGTGACGAGAATGGCAGGTACATTAAAGGTTAAAGGTGTCTGGTATCAGTTCCAGGTTCATCAAAGTAGATGCCCACTAGAACGTCAGCCAGGCAAGCTCAACACCACACTATAGTGCCCAACCGCACAAAAGGCTTCCCCCAGTAAATAGCTTAAACTCACGGCCTCGGGTTGGGATCGATCTGCTGCCATGCGAATGCTAGGAGAACACGTCACCACTAATAACCAGGTGGTTAAAAATTCTTGGAGAAGTTGTGCGTGATGCAAGTTGCATTTCTGAGTTCATATAGGAAGCTGTCCTTCTTACTTATTTTTAAAGGTATATAGAATTTATACGTTTTATAATCATTTTATATCCTTAAGTTACTAACTCTTAATTATTCATAATCCAATGGGTATCAATGACCATTGATGTAATGATGCCAGAAAATTATTATTCACTCATTCATTCTCTGAAAAATTATGGTTAATTAATAATAATTTGTCAATCGGAAAACAGAAAAATAGTAATGGTCGACCGGAAAACAGAAAAAAATAAAAGTAATTGTCGATCGGAAAACAGAAAAAAATAAAAATTATTGTTGATCGGAAAACAAAAAAAAATAAAATTAATTGTGGATCAGAAAAAAGAGTAGAATATAACTAATGGTCAATCGGAAAACAGAAAAAATAAAAAATAAGGTCGATCAGAAAACAGAAAAAATAAATGTAATTGTCGATCGGAAAAAATAAAAAAAATAAAAGTAATTGTCGATCGGGAAAAAAAAAGTAATTGCCGAACGGTAAACAGAAAAAACATATAAGTAATGGTCAGTCGGAAAACAGAAAAAATGAAAAAAAAGGTCGATCGGCAAACAAGAAAATAAAAGTAATTGTCAATCAGAAAACAGAAAAAAAGTAATTGTCGAGCGGAAAACAGAAAAAGGTCGATCGGAAATCAGAAAAAAATAAAAGTAATTATCGATCGGAAAACAGAAAAAGATATAAGTAATGGTCGGTCGGAAAACCGAAAAATAAATAAAAGCAATGGTCGATTGGAAAACAGAAAAAATCAAAAGTAATGGTCGATTGGAAAGCAAAAAGAAATAAAAGTAAAGGTAAATCGGAAAAAAGAAAGAAAAAAAAAGATAAGAGTCGGGGTGTCGATCGGAAAACAGTAAAAAATAAAAGTAATGGTTGATCGGAAAACAGAAAAAAAATAAAAGTAATGGTCGAATGGAAAACAGAAAAAATAAAAGTAATAGTCGATCGGAAAACAGAAATAAATAAAACTACTGGTCGATGGGAAAACAGAAATAAATAAAAGTAACATTTGATGGGAAAACAGGAAAAAATAAAAGTAAAGGTCGATCCAAAAACAGAAAATAATAAAAGTAATTGTCAATTGGAAAACCAAAAAAATAAAAGTAATGGTCGATCCGAAAAAATAAAAAAATAAAAGTAATGGTCGATCGGGAAACAGAAAAAATAAAAGTAAAGGTCGATTGGAAAACAGAAAAAAATAAAAGTAATGCTTGATCGTAAAACAGAAAAAAGTAAGGAATAGTCGATCGGAAAACCGAAAAAAAATAAAAGTAAAGGTTGATCGGAAAACAGAAAAAAAATAAAAGTAAAGGTTGATCGGAAAACAGAAAAAAATAAGTCTTGGTGTCGATCGGAAAACAGAAAAAATAAAGGCAATGGTCGATTGGAAAACAGAAATAATATAATAAAAGTAATTGTCGATCGGAAAACAGAAAAAATAAAATAAAAGTAATTGTCGATCGGAAAACAGAAAAACAAATAGGAGTCTGGATGTCGATCGGAAAGCAGAAAGAAACAAATAAAGGTAATGATAGAACAGAAAGCAGAAATAAAATAAAAGTAACGGTCGATCGGAAAACCGAAAAAAATAAAAGTAAAGGTTGATCGGAAAACAGAAAAAAATAAGTCTTGGTGTCGATCGGAAAACAGAAAAAAATAAAGGCAATGGTCGATCGGAAAACAGAAATAATAAAATGAAAGTAATTGTCGATCGGAAAACAGAGAAAAAAATAAGTCTGGATGTCGATCGGAAAACAGAAACAATTAAAAGTAATGGTCGAACAGAAAACAGAAATAAAATAAAAGTAACGGTCGATCGGAAAACAGAAAAAAATAAATAAAAATAAGAGTCGGGGGTCGATCGGAAGACAGAACTAAATAAAAGTAATGGTCGATCAGAAAACAGAACTAAATAAAAGTAATTATCGATCAGAAAACAGAACTAAATAAAAGTAATGGTCGATCAGAAAACAGAACTAAATAAAAGTAATGGTCGATCAGAAAACAGAACTAAATAAAAGTAATTATCGATCAGAAAACAGAACTAAATAAAAGTAATTATCGATCAGAAAACAGAACTAAATAAAAGTAATGGTCGATCAGAAAACAGAACTAAATAAAAGTAATGGTCGATCGGAAAACGGATCTAAATAGAAGTAATGGTCGATCAGAAAACAGAACTAAATAAAAATAATTGTCGATCGGAAAACAGAACAAAATAAAAGTAATTGTCGATCAGAAAACAGAACTAAATAAAAGTAATGGTCGATCGGAAAACGGAACTAAATAAAAGTAATTATCGATCGGAAAACAGAACTAAATAAAAGTAATGGTCGATCGGAAAACGGATCTAAATAAAAGTAATGGTCGATCGGAAAACAGAACTAAATAAAAGTAATGGTCGATCAGAAAAAAGAACTAAATAAAAATAATTGTCGATCGGAAAACAGAACAAAATAAAAGTAATTGTCGATCAGAAAACAGAACTAAATAAAAGTAATGGTCGATCGGAAAACGGATCTAAATAAAAGTAATGGTCGATCAGAAAACAGAACTAAATAAAAGTAATGGTCGATCAGAAAAAAGAACTAAATAAAAATAATTGTCGATCGGAAAACAGAACAAAATAAAAGTAATTGTCGATCAGAAAACAGAACTAAATAAAATTAATGGTCGATCGGAAAACGGAACTAAATAAAAGTAATTGTCGATCAAAAAACAGAACTAAATAAAAGTAATTATCGATCAGAAAACAGAACTAAATAAAAGTAATTGTCGATCAAAAAACAGACCTAAATAAAGGTAAAGGTCGATCGGAAAACGGAACTAAATAAAAGTAATTGTCGATCAAAAAACAGAACTAAATAAGAGGAATTGTCGATCAAAAAACAGAACTAAATAAAAGTAATTATCGATCAGAAAACAGAACTAAATAAAAGTAATTGTCGATAAGAAAACGGAACTAAATAAAAGTAATTGTCGATCAAAAAACAGAACTAAATAAAAGTAATTATCGATCAGAAAACAGAACTAAATAAAAGTAATTGTCGATCAAAAAACAGAACTAAATAAAGTTAATGGTCGATCGGAAAACGGAACTAAATAAAAGTAATTATCGATCAGAAAACAGAACTAAATAAAAGTAATGGTCGATCGGAAACAGAACTAAATAAAAGTAATTGTCGATCAGAAAACAGAACTCAATAAAAGTAATTGTCGATCAGAAAACAGAACTAAATAAAAGTAATGGTCGATCGGAAAACAGAACTAAATAAAAGTAATGGTCGATCAGAAAACAGAACGAAATAAAAGTAATGGTCGATCAGAAAACAGAACGAAATAAAAGTAATGGTCGATCGGAAACAGAACTAAATAAAAGTAATTGTCGATCAGAAAACAGAACGAAATAAAAGTAATGGTCGATCGGAAAACAGAACTAAATAAAAGTAATGGTCGATCAGAAAACAGAACGAAATAAAAGTAATGGTCGATCGGAAAACAGAACGAAATAAAAGTAATGGTCGATCGGAAAACAGAACTAAATAAAAGTAATGGTCGATCGGAAAACAGAACTAAATAAAAGTAATGGTCGATCAGAAAACAGAACGAAATAAAAGTAATGGTCGATCAGAAAACAGAACGAAATAAAAGTAATGGTCGATCGGAAAACAGAACTAAATAAAAGTAATGGTCGATCGGAAAACAGAACTAAATAAAAGTAATGGTCGATCAGAAAACAGAACGAAATAAAAGTAATTGTCGATCAGAAAACAGAACGAAATAAAAGTAATGGTCGATCGGAAAACAGAACTAAATAAAAGTAATGGTCGATCAGAAAACAGAACTAAATAAAAGTAATTGTCGATCAGAAAACAGAACTCAATAAAAGTAATTGTCGATCAGAAAACAGAACTAAATAAAAGTAATGGTCGATCGGAAAACAGAACTAAATAAAAGTAATGGTCGATCAGAAAACAGAACGAAATAAAAGTAATGGTCGATCAGAAAACAGAACGAAATAAAAGTAATGGTCGATCGGAAACAGAACTAAATAAAAGTAATTGTCGATCAGAAAACAGAACTCAATAAAAGTAATTGTCGATCAGAAAACAGAACTAAATAAAAGTAATGGTCGATCGGAAAACAGAACTAAATAAAAGTAATGGTCGATCAGAAAACAGAACGAAATAAAAGTAATGGTCGATCGGAAAACGGAACTAAATAAAAGTAATTGTCGATAAGAAAACGGATCTAAATAAAAGTAATTATCGATCAGAAAACAGAACTAAATAAAAGTAATTGTCGATAAGAAAACAGAACTAAACAAAAGTAATTGTCGATCAGAAAACAGAACTAAATCAAAGTAATGGTCGATCGGAAAACGGATCTAAATATAAGCAATTATCGATCAGAAAACAGAACTAAACAAAAGTAATTGTCGATCAGAAAACAGAACTAAATAAAAGTAATAGTCGATCGGAAAACAGAACTAAATAAAAGTAATGGTCGATCAGAAAACAGAACGAAATAAAAGTAATGGTCGATCGGAAAACAGAACTAAATAAAAGTAATGGTCGATCGGAAAACAGAACTAAATAAAAGTAATGGTCGATCAGAAAACAGAACTAAACAAAAGTAATTGTCGATCAGAAAACAGAACTAAATAAAAGTAATGGTCGATCGGAAAACAGAACTAAATAAAAGTAATGGTCGATCAGAAAACAGAACGAAATAAAAGTAATGGTCGATCAGAAAACAGAACTAAATAAAAGTAATGGTCGATCGGAAAACAGAACTAAATAAAAGTAATGGTCGATCAGAAAACAGAACTAAACAAAAGTAATTGTCGATCAGAAAACAGAACTAAATAAAAGTAATGGTCGATCGGAAAACAGAACTAAATAAAAGTAATGGTCGATCAGAAAACAGAACGAAATAAAAGTAATGGTCGATCGGAAAACGGAACTAAATAAAAGCAATTATCGATCAGAAAATAGAACTAAATAAAAGTAATGGTCGATCGGAAAACAGAAACGAAATAAAACCAAGGGTCTAACAGATTCAGGGTCGCATCCCAGTAGGAAGCAAATCTGGTCAAGGACTTCGCTACCTACTAATAAACTGATTAATTCGCAGATTTTCCGAAGGGAGACGTTTGATAAGTGACTAATAGCCGATTATATCGAATTACGCAGCCCTCTTACATTTTTAATTACCTGTTATTAATTCCTTGGGCCTCAAAGGAATTTTTGTTCTTATTTTCAAGCGATTTTTCAATATTTTTCATGCTGAATAAGTGTTATCCTTCATTCTAAATGAGTTTGGTCATAATTACCTCCGCCAACGAAGTTGGAAGGTTATGCTTTACCAACTGTTTGTGTGTTTGTGAGTGTGTTTGCTTGTGAACAGCTTCCTGGTCCCAATTTTAATCGTAGAGTAATGCAACTTGCAAGGATCAACTGCTATGTAAAAAGCTTGAAATGATTACATTTTGGAAGGTCAAGGTCGAAGGGCAAGGTCACAGTCAAGCAAAATGTCTAATTCACGTAATCAGCCATAAGTTTGGACATCGTTGTCACAGAGACTTCAAACTGGTTCATATTTGAGTGCAAGAAAATTCACGCATTTTGATACATGTTAAGTTCAAAGGTCAAGGTCATGGTTGCACAAAAGGTCGACAAATAAGATGCGGCGCCGGAGGTCTGCGCTCTACTGAGTGCCCCTCTGGTTTAATGTATAGGATTAATCATTTCTCTGTTATTATTATTATTATTATTATTATTATTATTATTATTATTATTATTATTATTATTATTAGTAGTAGTAGTAGTAGTAGTAGTAGTAGTACTAGTAGTAGTAGTAGTAGTAGTGACAATCGAATCTTAATAATATTATCATAGAATTGATAAGAGTATCATTATCATTTCTGCAATTACGACTATTACATAATCATCATCAACAAATATAGTAGTAAGATATTAACATTGAATATATATTACAATAATATAATTCCTCAAATTATCATTAATTAATTAAATTATCATTAATGTGATGATTGCTATCATATCATCATCATTAATAATAAGCTGTTTCAAAATACCAAGATAATTATGAATCAAAATATTTTTCAATTTCTAATAATCAAATGTACTTTTACTGGCACCTCGCAAGGGGATATCTAATAAGAGCTTTGATTAATATTCCAACATTAATTCGACATTTTACAAAGCATATTTTTCCCCGAGAATGATAATGTCTCTCATACACGTAAGCATAAATGATTTTTCTATTTTAATTAAAGCATTGATTCAAAGGCGCAAGCTGTAGTTCATTGCAAATGTACACAAGTTATAAGCACTTATTAATTAATAAATAATATATATGTATATATATATATATATATATATATATATATATATATATATATATATATATATAAATAAATATATATATATATATATATATATATATATATATATATATATATATATATATATATCTATATATAAATATATATACATATATATATATATATATATATATATATATATATATATATATATATATATATATATATATATATATATAGATAGATATTCAAATAAGCCATATATATTGATACATTAATGTCTGGATTCTCTTCCCGATCTCGGGATCAGAGCCCTAGGTGGAACCACTCATTATTGTATTAATATATATGGCTTATTTGAATATGAAAAACCCGTCTAAATGTGGAAAATTTATCATATATATATATATCATCAGCTCTAACATGTCCACTGCGGGACAAATGCCTCAGACGCGTCGTTCGATGCGTGTCTGTTTATGGTCTTTCTATGCCAGTCCATAATAGCAAATTTTTTTAGCTCGTCAATCCATCGTCTTCTCTTCCTTTCCCTGCTTCTTTTGCAATCTCTAGGGATCCATTCTGTTATTCTTATTGTCCATCTATTATCTGTCATTCTCATTATATGTCCTATCCATGTCCATTTTTTCCTTACACGTTGTTAGAATATTCTGTACGTTAATTTGTTCTCTTTCTGTCTCTTCATGTTAGGCCCAATCTCATTATTGTTCTTTCCATAGCTATTTGAGTTGTAACTATCCTTATTTCCTTTCCTCACTGGGCTATTTTTCCCTGTTGGAGCCCTTGGGCTTATAGCATCTTGCTTTTCCAACTAGGATTGTAGCTTGGCTAATAATAATAATAATAATAATAATAATAATAATAATAATAATAATATCCTGATGCATAAGTTAATAATGGTACGACCATCTGATTAAATACTTTTCTTTTTAGAGAAAGTGGCATTTTCTTTTCATACTCTCATTTTGTTTGTCTAAAGCTCTCAATCCTATGCTTATCCTTCCTTTAATTTTGTTCTCATGCCCTCGGGAGACAATTACTGTTTGTCTTAAGTAAGGATATTCATTAACAATGTGTAGAGCTTCTCTCATAGCCCTTATTTATTGTCTATTTGCATTTTCATTAAACATTATCTTAGGTTTACTTATATTCATTTTCAGTCCTACATTTCAGCTTTCTCTATTCAAATCAATCATCTTTTGCAATTCCTCCCATGATTCTCTACACAGAACTGTGTCATCTGTAAATCTTAAGCTGTTGAGGTATTCCCCAAATAATGGTAATTCCTACATTTCATAATCTAAATTCTTAAAAACTTCCTCAAGGCATGCCGGGAATAATCTAGGAGAGAAGGAGTTTCCTTGTCTAACTCCTTTCTCAATCGGAATGTTTTCACTATATTTATGTGGTTTTAGGATTGCTATCCTACCCGTATTTCTTGCTTTTAAATGGCTTTCATAACTGCTGAAGTTTTGACAGAATCAAAGGTTTTCTCATAGTCTATAAATCCCATATATAGTGGTTTGTTATACTAAGTTTATTTTTCTATTAGCTGCATGGTTAATTACATGGACATGATCAGTTGTTGAATACCCACTTCTAACACCTACCTGTTCTCTTGCTTGATTAAAGTCTAGCTGTCTTTCTATTCGGCCTAATATGATTTTAGAAAATATTCTGTATATTTTTAGAGTAAACTTATTGGGCGATAACTTTTCAGGTCTTTGCTAGTATACAGCATACTAGCAAACATTTTGTGCAAAGTTCAACGAGCTTTACAATAATAAAATTTCATCCAGCTATTGATAAATTAATTGTTAATCCATCTATTCTTTTTCTGGTTTGTCTATTTTCATGCCTTTAAATGCTTTCTTCGCGGTTGCTTTCGGCAACGGCTCAGGTTAGGTTTTTCATTATTTCTATTGTCAAAGTTATTTCTTATATCATTATTGTATAACATTGCATAGAAATTGTCTGCACTTTTTATCACTCCATCTCTTTTGTTAATATTTTCATTTTCCTTTAAAGCAAATATCTGTTGGCACCCTCTGTCAAGTCTTATTGTATATTTATAAATATAGAGTAAATATATAGATATATATATATACATATATATACATATATGTATATATATATATATATATATATATATATATTTACATATATATATATATATATATATATATTTTACACACACATATATCTACATATATATATATGTAAACATATATATATATATATATGTATGTGTGTGTATGTGTAAATATATATATATATATATATATATATATATATATATATATACATATATATATATATATATATATTTATTTATATATATATATATATATATATATATATATGTATATATATATATACACATATATATGCAGATATATATATATATATGTATATACAGTATATGTGTGTGTAAATATATATATATATATATATATATATATATATATATATATATATATATATATATATATATATATATATATATATATATATATATATATATGAAAAAGTAATACAGTGTCCTAAGGCGATCAAATGTTCTGACGCAATATTTGTAATGGAAATATATTGTTATGTTAATTCTTTTGAGGAACACTTAAATTTACATGCCAGGCAATACAATTTTTGGGCAGTGCTAAGTAATGCACCATTAGGAAAAAAAAAAAAAAAAAAAAAAAAAAAAAAAAAAAAAAAAAAAAAAAAAAAAAAAAAAAAAAGTTTACTTCAAGGAAACTTTGAATAGAACATTATATTTTACAGCTATTTTACTAAAAAAAAAAAAAGAAAAAGAAAAAAAAAGAAAATACCCAGTAATCACTAGCGAGCCTAATGCTTCTTACTTAGAGTTATTCAGACCACGTTAACTATCTATTTTTCTTATTTAACCTTTTCAACTAGTACATGTCGTTGATGTCATCAAGGGCCACATTGTCTGTCAGTTCCCTCAAGGCCAACTTGCCTCACGAGAGTGATTGCACATCAAGCACCACATTCTAATGGCACACCGGGCCAAATGTCTTGGCAGGAAAGGGCAAGACGTAGTCGGCAAGCCTAATTGCAAGGAAGACTGACTCTCTCTCTCTCTCTCTCTCTCTCTCTCTCTCTCTCTCTCTCTCTCTCTCTCTCTCTCTCTCTCTCATATAGCCCCTTTCATACATTCAAACTTTTAAAAAAGGAAACTCTCTCTCTCTCTCTCTCTCTCTCTCTCTCTCTCTCTCTCTCTCTCTCTCTCTCTCTCTCTCTCTTTAAGGGTTGCGAGGTTGGCCTTTTTCAGGTCAAAAATTTCAAATTTGGCCTTTTTTTTAAATGGTTGGGCATTAGCAATATCATAAAAAGAAAGTTGGGCCTTAAATGTTATATTTTTGGACATTTTTACTAATTGTTTGGCCTATTAAAGCTACAGCTGATTAGAAGTTAGGCTTTTCTCACTTTGAAAACCTGGAAACCCTGTCTCAGACAGGATGAAATGCATTTTCCTTCTTATTAATTGTGTACGTCCGTTCATGATGATGAATGACACTAGTCACTCATGGATCAAAGAAAAGGAAACGGAAGGTTCAAGTTCCTCTTCTTTCACACAATGGTAAAAAATTGCCGTAAAAAAACTTGTAAAAATCCTGGAATAAATGTTGTCAGGCATTTGCCGTTTTAAAAACCGATATATTGACGTTCAAGCGTGATATTACGGTTATTATTATTATTATTATTATTATTATTACTCGCTAAACTACAACCCTTGTTGGAAAAGCAGGATACTATAAGCCCAAGGGCGCCAACAGGGAAAATAGCCCAGTGAAGAAAGGAAACAAGGAAAAATTAATATTCTAAGAGGTTTTAAAATATTAAAATAAATACCTCCTATATAAATTATAAAAACATTAACAAAACAAGAGGAAGAGAAATAAGAGTGTACCCTAAAGTAAGAGAACTCTAACCCAGGACAGTGGAAAACCATGGTACAGAGGTTATGGCACAGACCAAGACTAAAGAATAATGGTTTGATTTTGGAGTGTCCTTCTCCTAGAAGAGCTGCTTACCATAGCCAAAGAGTCTCTTCTACCCTTACCAAGAGGAAAGTGGTCACTGAACAATTACAGTGCAGTAGTGAACCCCTTGAGTAAAGAAACATTGTTTTGTAATCTCAGTGTTATCAGGTGTATGAGGACAGAGGAGAATATGTAAAGAATAGGCCAGACTATTCGGTGAATGTGTAGGCAATGGGAAAATGAACTATAACCAGAGAGAAGGATCCAATGTAGTACTGTCTGGCCAGAAAAAGGATCAAATAACTCTCTAGCGGTAGTATTTCAATGGGCGCCCTGGCCAACTTACTACCTATACCAAAACAAGATAATAACAAGGTAAGCTAATAATTACAGTCGCCTTTATTTTACTGAAATACGACTGAGAACAGTATAATTTTATGGAGAATTTCAGATTGAAATTACGATTTTTTTTTTATAGATTGCATGATAAACACTAACCAACGTTAAACACAAGCAAAGGGTCATGTGTTGTTATCTCAGAGCGTGCTAAACACCTCCACATCCTCACCTTTGAATGAGGTACCGGCAAACTTGAGTCGCCACTAGATGGCTCTAGTGGAAAGGAAGACTGAGGCGCGGTCTGCTCAAGTCAACGTTGTAACAGGTCGCCTTCTTGGAATTCAATGAATTCTGAGAGATATCTCATAGGCACTGGTGCCTCGTTGAAATAAAACAGGAGATATACGTGTCTTCCTTTAGACGGGTATCATTTCCTGTTAGTGATAAGGGACTGCCTTCATTGCCTCTTTTACCGGGTTGGGTTATTTTTTTCAAGAACATGATCTCAGGGACAAACGAAAACGACGAGCTAGATTCGTTAGAAGAATGATTAAAAAGGTTTTCCAAAATGCTCTTGGAAAATACTCGAAATTAAATCGTACAAATCTTTGTATACATTGTGTTTGAAAATATAATTACACGTACTCTCTCTCTCTCTCTCTCTCTCTCTCTCTCTCTCTCTCTCTCTCTCTCTCTCTCTCTCTCAGCTATATATTCATATATACTGTCTATATATACATATAAATACAGTATGTATATATATATATATATATACATACATATATTTGTATGTGTATATACTGTCTATATATACACACACTCATATATATATATATATATATATATATATATATATATATATATATATATATAAACAGAGAGAGAGAGAGAGAGAGAGAGAGAGAGAGAGAGAGAGAGAGAGAGAGAGAATACTAACGGACACCAAGAGCTAACTTCCATTACGTAGCAATTATTACATAACGACCAAGGGCCATACGTCTAATAGGATTATCCACTCAGCCGTAGCTAGAAAATAGATTGTCTATCAACCGCTCTATCTCTTAGTCCCTTTATCTCCTGAAAGTTGAAGTTCCTCTCCTATTAAAGGCTTAAAGGCCACTCATGAATGGCAAAGGCAAGGGACCGTGACATTGCCCTATCAAGCAAGACAATGCCCTAGAGACTGACCATAGATACATATGATCAGCGCCCGAGACCCCTCTCTGGCAAGGGACAGTGACATTGCCCTATCGAGCAGGACAATGCCCTAGACTCCTAGAGGCTGACCATATATACATATGATCAGCGCCCAAGACCCCTCTCTGGCAAGGGACAGTGACATTGCCCTATCGAGCAGGACAATGCCCTAGAGACTGACCATAGATACATATGATTAGCGTCCAAGACCCCACTCTGGCAAGGGACAGTGACATCGCCCTATCGAGCAGGACAATGCCCTAGAGACTGACCATATATACATATGATCAGCGCCCAAGACCCCTCTCTGGCAAGGGGCAGTGACATTGCCCTATCAAGCAAGACAATGCCCTAGAGACTAACCATATATACATATGATCAGCGCCCAAGCCTCCTCTCCACCCAAGCTGGGACCAAGAACGGCCTGGCAATTGCTGCTGATGACTCAGCAGATAGATCTATAGGGTTCCCCCAAACACCCAATCCTTGGCTCACAAGGATTGTGAGGTTGCAGCGATCAAAGGTACTAACGATTTCAAGAAGGACTCGAACCAGGGTCTGGCAATCACGAGTCAAGGACGCTACCTCAGGACACCATAACCTTGAGGATCGACCAAGTCTTGCTTGACGAGGGTCTTTGTCCGATTAGGATTTCATAATGAATTTGATCATGGCTTCCTGAAGTTATACTTTAGACTTACTTTGCTTTAAGAGCTGCTTATCTGGTCCTGTACAGCAGGGGAACCCTACTCTCTACAGGACCTCCACGGTCGTTTTATGATGTTCATTTAGGAGCATTTAGCATTTCACAATGTGTATTGCTCGCTTACTGTTAGAACATCACTATCGATACATTCGCCGAATAAGATAGTCTTCAGTTTCCGCTTGAAAGCCTAAATATCTTCAATTATTTGGATGTCTCATGGGAGCCTATTGTATAGTTTCGCGGCCGCATATTTAAAGGCTCGAGACTAGAGCCTACAGTAGACATGTATCTAGGTTCCAGTAGTTTCAAACCCTCTGTAATTATTCTCGTGTCAGGACGATTTGTTGGCTGCACAATATGTAGCAATACTCTTTGATATTATGGACTTGCCATAATTTAACATATCTGCAGTTTTTATCTTTTCCTGAAACGTAACTGGTTTCGTTTTTGCCATGATTTAACATAGCTGCAGTTTTTATCTTTTCCCGAAACGTAACTGGAGTTTCGCTTATCTTCCAAAGTGTTTTTATCTTCGATTTTTAGACCCAACCAATTCATAATATCATAATTGTATTTGCCAAAATAACATCATCCAAATTATAAACTTTGCATCTATCTTATCTTCATCCAGAAAAATTTTAATACTTTGAAAACATCTTTCTTGACATCCAACAACCTATCAATTTGTTAATATTTCTTATGATTTATTGGCAATGATTTAACCTGACTTTGATAATGTTACAGAAGAAACCCTTTGTTTGAAACAAACTTTTGTAGAGAGCAAAACTTTATGTATATTCTTATTGATCTCAAAGACATTATATTCACATTTCCGTCTCTCCAAACCATCATCATCAACTCTATGCCCAGCACCAAATTCCTTAAAAACATCACGTTCAATATGCGTGCTAATAAAAATAAATGTCCACAAATAATTGTCATATCTCCTTAGTAGCTTAATGCAACATCCATACTTCACCTGTATGAATGAACATTGGCTGTTCATGTTATAGGTATACTCCGTCTCTTCTGATTCATTTGCAGAGATCATCAGCATCCCTGTCTCGCAGGTGGTCTCTCTCTCTCTCTCTCTCTCTCTCTCTCTCTCTCTCTCTCTCTCTCTCTCTCTCACAGAATCAGCTTTTTTATAATCGCAATTTGGTCTATTATTGATTTGAGAAGACCGTGGGCGTTACTGATTAGAGAGTACATTGACGTTATATACAGTATGCATAAGGAATTCCTTAACCTATCTTGAAACAAAGAAACAACTTTACCGACATGTATACATTTACTAAGGAAATGATGCTAAGGTTTATTTTAAAAATGCTTTACACTCTGGAACGCCCTTATTAACAAACACAAATTCGCATGTGGATGACGTAACGCAGTCAGGCGTTGGCGAAGACACAGAAATCCGTCAATTTTCTTTTTCTTTATTCCATTTGCCTGTGTTGATTACGCTGATTATACGAACATCAAATTACACCATACCCATGCACCTTCTGGCATATAACTATTACTCCTTAAATGATTTGAATCTGTAATGAATAACGATATTCTCCATTCAAGGAAGTTCCATTTGGCAGCGCTGTCCCAAACTCGTCCCACCAACGTTAACTATGCTAATGATTGTTATCCTGGTCATTTGTACAAGAACATGACTTACTTTTCATGTGTTCTGATGAAGAAAGGAAATACTAAACACTATTAAAAGTAAACTCAGGTTTCTTCCGATAGCATGTGAAAAATTCACATCATTTTCTGCTGAAAATATTCATTCCTAATAAGGAAACGATCGTTGGTCAATTTACCAACTATCCATTCTCTAGCCTCTACCTTCCCAGTATATCTTTTTGACCCACGTGGTCATCAAATAATACACTATATTAGTTGGAATAAGGTGCCTCTGATGCCATCTATTGGTGTTAAACTTAAACTCGTTACGATCTGAGGGAGGGACCTAGAGGGGGGTCTGCGTTATTATGCTTTTCGTCATGTAACAATATTATTATTCTACGTAGTTTTTATTAACAATACATGCCATACCATGAAATATATCAATTATCTTTTGGTTTCATAAAAATTTCATTAAAATTAGATCTAATAACTGTGTAATTACTTGATTGTCTCGCCAATTTCAGTATATGTGGCATATCTGGCGACGGCCTCCCCCCCCCCCCATGACCCCCCCCCAAATGTAATTGAACTAACGATTGTTTGCTGAGGACATATTTCTGTGAAATTTATTGGGAAATTTGTAATTTCCTAAAAATCAAGTTGTGGTCAGACAACAAGGAACACCATGTCTGTTTTATAGCAATTTTGTGCCTAAATAGCAACAGAAATGAAGTAATAAAATTCATAATGAGTGGATGATAGGGATAATTAGCTATTTGGTAGTCTACTGCTAAGGTCATCTATTAGCCATGAAAATAAACAATGTGTAGAGCTTTTTAATCCTTGCATTCTTGAACCTTTCATGACGTCATTTTGGTTTAAAAATAACCAAAAATAGTCTACTTAATTAGAACTGAATATAATTTATACCTGCGACACATATTTCTACGTAAGTATCAATCTATCACCCTTTTCCAATGGGACGGAATCATTTACATGACTGAAACAAGGGACGTGTGCTGCCATCTTTTGGCAAGAAGTACAAACAATCTGGTTCTATTTAAATTCGGAGAAGTGCGTGATTACTGAAACATACTTTCATGGTAGTTTTTTTTTTTTTTTTTTTTCTTTTACAATAAATACATAAATAAATCATAATTCGAATATAGCTATTTTTTCTTGTGATTTTCAGGCTCTACGTTATGGTAATTATATATAAAATACAGATATGTATTACAAAAATATATAGAACAGATCC
>NC_090736.1:7649509-7652009 GCF_036898095.1 Palaemon carinicauda | reverse complement strand
TGTTTGACGAACGAGTTTGACAACCAAATACTGTACCCCGTTCAAACATTCGAACATCACATCAAACACTTGTCTATCGAACCGCGTTCGACGAACCATTCGATCAACAAACGTGTTCGACAACCAAATACCCCGTTCACGCGTTCGAGCATTACTTTAAACACTTGTCTATCGAACCGCGTTCAACGAACCATTCGAACAACGAACGTGTTTGACAACCAAATACCCCGTTCACATGTTCGAGCATCACTTTAAATGCTTGTCTATTGAACCGCTTTCGACGAACCATTCGATCAACGAACGTGTTCGACAACCAAATACCTCGTTCACGCGTTCAAGCATCACTTCAAACACGTCTATCAAACCACATTCAACGAACCACTCGATCGACGAACATGTTCGACAACCAAATACCCCGTTCACATGTTCGAGCATCACTTTAAATGCTTGTCTATTGAACCGCGTTCGACGAACCATTCGATCGACGAACGTGTTCGACAACCAAATACCACGTTCACATGTTTGAACATCACTTAAAACACTTGTCTGTCGATTGGTGGCCGATGTGTTAACGTCCTTGACTGGTGAACGCCAGACTGGGGTTCGAGTCCCGCTCAAACTCGTTAGTTTCTTTGGTCGCTGCAACCTCACCATCCTTGTGAGCTAAGGATGGGGGGGTTTTAGGGAGCCTATTGGTCTGTCTGCTGAGTCATCAACATCCATTACTAGACCTTCCCTGGTCCTAGCTTGGGTTGAGATGGGGCCTGGGCGTTCATCATATGTATATATGGTCAGCCTCTAGAGTGGGGATGGGGAACCTGTGGCCTTAAGGCCGCATATGGCCTTCTGGACCATCAAGTGCAGCCTTCTGTGGCCTTTGATATATGTAGAGTATGTGTAGTATGTTTCTGATTTGACACTGAATATTGTGTGTTTGAAATCATTCTACTGTATGTACGCACATACAAATATGTTCACATAGACAATAAGAAAGTTGTGTTCAGTGATGTACCTCCCAGAGAATGGAAGCAATTTTCCCTTGAATTCAATGAATCCTAACTTATTACAACTAGAAGTTTTTCCTTGTCAGCTGCAACAGCTGTTGTAGGTGACAAGGAAAAACTGCTCGTTGCAGTGAGTGAGTGATTTAAGGTATGATGGACGAGAGAGTTCCTATTTTGTTCATCTCCTCACTGTGATTTAAGTTAGTTTTAGATGAGTCAACAGGTTCCAGATTTTTGGCATAAAAATATTTTATTTGTGATTTCACTGATGAGTTTTGATTGTATGAAAAACAGCTTCCCTTAGGTAGCCTTAACGCAAGGACAAGAGGAACAGACATTTTAACAACTTCAATAAGCAATGTCACAAAGGAGAACTAAATTTTACTTTCTTATTATAATAAGATATGCACTGATGGTGTTCCAGGTACGATGGCTAAAAAATAGAGATTTACTGAACATCTTAAGAAAGCAAATAATTGATATTTTCAATGAAAACAGCTAAATATGTTTAAACAGATACAATTTTTTACTGGGATATTGCATTTTTGAGATGTGATTGTTTAAAAAGTACCTACTTGCCAATATAAAATATTTGAAAAGGTTATATTGTTGATATTTATAAGCTATCTTTTCCAAAAAATTGATATTATTTCATTTATCACTTCAATACAAAGAACCTACTTACTTAACTAAAGTAATTTGAAAATGACATGCTTTCGATATTATTCATTTACTTACGGTAGTATGAAAACTACCCAAACTTGAATGAAATACTTTAAAATTTAGTTTTCAATATAATTCATTTACTAATTACTTGTATAAAAAGTACTTGATTCAAATATTTGAAATTGTAATGCTTTAAATTTTTATAATCCTGTCACTCTTTCTTTAGATTAGTAATAAATTACTTAGAGGGTAAAATAACCAACAAAATTCTATGCGGCCATAAGGAGCATTGAGGAATTGCAAAATGGCCTTCATCCAAAAAAGGGTTCCCCACCCCTGCTCTAGAGCATTGTTCTGCTTGATAGGGCAATGTCACTATCCCTAGCCTCTGCCATTCATGAGCGGCCTTTAAACCTTTAAACCGTTCGACTGAGTAAACCCGCCTTAAAGATCTTCTCAGACAGGTCTTCCATCTCAATCCGCCCGCACCCAGATGTTCGCCTTCGAGGTTATTGATACTCCAAAACAACATAAACTTTGGCGCCCAAAGAGCCGTGAGATGAGCCCGTAGGTCAGAAGGTGTCGAGGGAGTTTGTACTGCGGTATATTGTGACTCACTCCATAGCATAGTTTGTTTTTCTTCTGATGCAATGTTATTTGATACAGCTTGTTTGGAATGAAAACATTCTTACGTAGGGAATTATTCTCTGCGGTGATGAGGTACTCAATTGTGACTTGGAGGTATAAGTGGATTCTATTCTTCGCCACACTGTTTATATAGAACTAAATAATATTTCAGGCATATGAACTGAATTGTCTTTCAAAATAGA
>NC_090736.1:7629509-7647009 GCF_036898095.1 Palaemon carinicauda | reverse complement strand
ATATATAGATATATAGATATATATATATATGCATGTATATATATATATATATATATATATATATATATATATATATATATATATATATATATATACTGTATATATGTATATATATATATATACATATATATATATATATATATATATATATATATATATATACATACACATATATATGCAATGCATATATCGTAATAGAAACATATAAAATCATAAACCTTGTTCATTATACATCTGAACAAAAAGGCTAAAATGCCTTTTGTTTCCATTGAAAATAGCCTTTTGCTTTCATTCTTTAAAGAGATTTGCCCAAAGGCGCTTTCTTTGCTCGAGCGTGCATGGAGTTAAGCACCTTTCATCAGTGACTTTCATCCTTAAGGCCCAGTTTAAAGGTCACTCAAGAATGGCAGAGGCAAGGGACAGTATCATTGCCCTATCGAGCAGGATATCTTAGTCTTGTGTAGTGATATAAGTTGTAAGAATGGAAGAATAGATTATTGCTTTTTAATTATAATCCGTTGATTATCAGCCTGATCAGTTAACATGATGTTTTTTTTTTTTATTTCTTGAAGTATTTTTTTCTCAACCGTTAAATGGAAACATTTTATTCTTGTGTGTCGATTTTTTTGAAATACTCAAAATAAAGAGCGTAATATACATATATATATATATATATATATATATATATATATATATATATATATATATATATGTATATAAATATACAGTATATATATAGACATATATATATATGCATATATATAAATATATAGGGTATATATATACACATATTTATATATATATGCATATATATAAATATATATATATATATATATATATATATATACATATATATATATATATATGATGAGAGCAGACCGGGAGGAAAAAGGAAACGAAGAGTGGACTAGCGATTTCGTGTTATAATTATACCTCTTCACGGTCTTAAGACATTGAAGAGGTGTAATAATAACACGAAAACGCTAGTCAACTCTTCGTTTCCTTTTTCTTCCCGGTCTGCTCTCCTCATATATATATGTATATATATATATATATATATATATATATATATATATATATGTATATATATATACAAATATATATATGTATATGTATATATATGAGTGTGTATGTATATATATACTGTATATGTATATATATATATATATATGTATATATATATATATATATATGGGTGTGTGTGTATGTGTTTATATATATATATATATATATATATATATATATATATATATATATATATTGCTTTTGTCTACTTATATACAAAGAATCTACTGCCTATAAATTTCACGCATTAGATCAACGTAACGTAATACAAAATTGCAAAACTACTTAAAGTTACTCTAATTATATGACAAAGTTTTTATCATATGGCACCATAATTACTACTCTGAAAAACCCTGAGCAGCCATTTATATCCTACAAAGCTTAAGAAAACACTATTATTAGATATTATTATTATTATTACTGTCCAAGCTACAACCCTAGTTGGAAAAGCAAAGTGCTATAAGCCCAGGGGCTCCAACAGGGAAAAATAGCCCAGTGAGGAAAGGAAATAAGGAAATAAATAAATGAAGAGAATGAATTAACAATAAATCAATCTAAAAAAAAAAAGTAACAACGTCAAAACAGATATGTCATATATAAACTATTAACAACGTCAAAAACAAATATGTCATATATAAACTATAAAAAGACTCATGTCCGCCTGATCAACAAAAAAGCATTTGCTCCAACTTTGAACTTTTGAAGTTCCACTGATTCAACTACCCGATTAGGAAGATCATTCCACAACTTGGTAACAGCTGGAATAAAACTTCTAGAGTACTGCTTAGTGTTGAGCCTCATGATGGAGAAGGCCTGGCTATTAGAATTAACTGCCTGCCTAGTATTACGAACAGGATAGAATTGTCCAGGGAGATCTGAATGTAAAGGATGGTCAGAGTTATGAAAAATCTTATGCAACATGCATAATGAACTAATTGAACGACGGTGCCAGAGATTAATATCTAGATCAGGAATAAGAAATTTAATAGACCGTAAGTTTCTGTCCAACAAATTAAGATGAGAATCAGCCGCTGAAGACCAGACAGGAGAACAATACTCAAAACAGGGTAGAATGAAAGAATTAAAACACTTCTTCAGAATAGATTGATCACCGAAAATTTTAAAAGACTTTCTCAATAAGCCAATTTTTTTGTGCAATTGAAGAAGACACAGACCTTATATGTTTCTCAAAAGTAAATTTGCTGTCGAGAATCACACCTAAAATTTTGAAAGAGTCATACATATTTAAAGAAACATTATCAATACTGAGATCCGGATGTTGAGGAGCCACCGTCCTTGACCTACTTACAATCATACTTTGAGTTTTGTTAGGATTCAACTTCATACCCCATAATTTGCACCATGCATTAATTTTAGCTAAATCTCTATTAAGGGATTCACCAACCCCAGATCTACATTCAGGGGATGGAATTGATGCAAAGAGAGTAGCATCATCTGCATATGCAACAAGCTTGTTTTCTAGGCCATAGTATATAGTATGAAAAGTAATGGGCCAAGAACACTACCCTGTGGAACACCGGATATCACATCCCTATACTCACTATGGTGCCCGTCAACAACAACTCTTTGAGATCTATTACTTTGAAAAATCCATAATAATGCTAAGCAACGACCCACCCACTCCCAACTGTTTGAGTTTGAAAACAAGGGCCTCATGATTAACACGGTCAAAGGCAGCACTAAAATCAAGGCCAATCATACGAACTCCCTGACCACAATCAAGGGATTTCTGTACAGCATTGGAGATTGTAAGAAGGGCATCACATGCTCCAAGGCCTTTACGAAAACCAAATTGCAAACTAGGGAGTAGATGATTACCTTCAGCAAACCTATGCTGGTTAGCAGCTCTTTTAGGATACTACAAAATCAAACCATTGTTCTTAGTCTTGGGTAATGCCATAACCTGTGTACCATGGTCTTCCACTGTCTTGGGTTAGAGTTCTCTTGCTTGAGGGTACACTCGGGCACACAATTCTATCTAATTTCTCTTCCTCTTGTTTTGTTAATGTTTTTATAGTTTATATAGGAAATATTTATTTTAATGTTACTCTTAAAGTATTTAATTTTTCCTTGTTTCCTTTCCTCATTGGGCTATTTTCCCTATTGAAGCCCCTGGCCTTAGAGCATTCTGCTTTTCCAACGAGGGTTGTAGCTTAGCAAGTAATAATAATAATAATAATAATAATAATAATAATAATAATAACATTGTTTTTTATAACAACTCGTAATTTCATTTGTTCTTTTTACAGGGTATTTTGGCTCTACGGTCCAGGGCTGGGTCCAAGGAGTCCATTCAGCAACTAGAAGATCTCTAATAGAAGTTTGAACAGCAAAATGAAAAACTAAAGAAACCGGAAGGTGGACTGTGATCGCCAGACTGGGGTTCGAGTCTCAGTGAAGCTCGTTAGTTCCTTTGGTGGCTGCAACCTCACCATCCTTGCGAGCTAAGGATGGTTGGTTTTGTGAGGAGCCTATAGGTCTATCTGCTGAGTCATGAGCAGCCATTGCCTGTCCCTATTGGTCCTAGCTTGAGTGGTAAGGGGGCATGGGCGCTGATCATATATGGTCAGTCTCTAGGGCATTGTCCTGCTTGCTAGGGCAATGTCACTGTCCCTTGCCTCTGCCATTCATGAACGGCTTTTAAAACCTTTGAAGGTAAAGGTTTGTGGAATTTCTATTTTCATAAGAATGATTTTCGAACACTATATTAGGCCTAATTGCTTTCCTGTTTATTCATAGGCATACAGGAAATAATCATTGTGAATTTTAATTATAATTTAACCAAACGTGAGCATAATTACTGTTAGTGAGTGATTACACTTTGAGCGACAGGAATGCAACGTTTGCAGTGAATAATTATCCAGCCTTGGTGGAGTGGTGTCTTCCAATGTCCTTTATAAATCGGTTTAATGAGATTTTAATTGCCTTCGTGTAATTAATGAGCCAATTGTAGCTTAAACAATATTACACTATTACTGGAAATGCTAGATAACGTAAGGATGCAGACATGTTTAATCATAAAGTATAGACAATCAACCTTAGTATTCACATATACAATTCTACGTTAGTAGCCTTTCAGTAAATTAAGAATAAATGAACAATTTGATACACGTGTTTTACAAATAAATTAATTGATTTATAGTTTTATAGTTTTAGATTTGTTACATATTACAACATTAGGGTTGTGGTGGCCGGTGTGGTAACGTCCCTGTCTGACGAACGCCAGACTGAGGTTCGAGTCCCGCTCAGACTCGTTAGTTTGTTTGGTCGCTACAACCTCATCATCCTTGTGAGCTAAGGATGGGGGATTTAGGGGAGCTTATAGGTTTATCTGCTGAGTTATCAGCAGCTATTTCTTGGCCCTCCTTGAACCTAGCTTGGGTGGAGAGGGGGCTTGGGTGCTGATCATATGATCATATGTACACATGGTCAGTCTCTAGGGTATTGTCCTGTTTGATAGGGCAAGGTCACTGTCCCTTGCCCCTGCCATTCATGAGCGGCCTTTAAACTTTGGCGATGACCCGACAGTAATTATTGAATTATGAAAAGCCAAGTTATTTCTTAGCAATGACTCATTAACAGGAGCTAGACTTCTTAGGTCATTTATTAAACTATATCTACAGATGATACTTTCAAACATGAAATGATTGATTGGAAGAATGATATACTTCTTTATCTAGAAGTCGATTTAGGAGGGATTTGTATGATTTTAAATATTGAGTTTATTCTTAAGTATTACATTATTATTATTATTATTATTATTATTACTTGCTAAGCTACAACCCTAGTCGGAAAAGCTAGATTCTATAAGCCCAGGGGCTCCAACAAAGAAAATAGCCCAGTGAGGAAAGGAAATAAGGAAAAATCGAATATTTTAGGAACAGTAACAACACGTAAGATAAATATTTCCTAATAAACTATAAATACTTTAACAAAAGTTTCAATGATCTAGAATTTTGAGATTATTCTTAATCATGTCTCTTTTCATTAATTTCGTTTTTAGTTTGGTTTTTACAGACATTTAGTTTTGAATCTATCATGTCCCATAAAGATATAGAGTATTTTAAGGAGGAACTTCTTGTGAAAATGAGTAAACATGAAGATGGAAAACATTTTCGTTTATTATTATTGTTATTAATACTTGCTGAGCTATAACCCTAGTTGGACAAGCAAGATGCTATAACCCCAAGGGCTCCAACAGGGAAAATAGCTGAGGAAAGGGAATAAGGAAATAATCTAAAAGAGAAATAATGAAATATAAATAATATATTAAAAATAGTAACAACATTAAAATAGATTTTCTATTTATAGACAATAAAAACTTAAAAAAAAAAGAAAGAAAGAGGAAGAGAAATAAGATATGAGTGTACCCGAGTGTACCCTAAAGCAAGAAAATTCTACCCCAAGACAGTGGAAGACCAGGGTACAGAGGCTATGGCATTACCCAAGACTAGAGAACAATGATTTGATTTGGAGTGACCTTCTCCTAGAAGAGCTGCTTACCATAGCTAAAGAGCCTCTTCTCCGTTATCTTTCTCATTAAAAGAATTATATTAACTGCCTCAAAAGGCAATTATGTATCCGAAAAGCCGATGGTGTCTTTGTTTGAAAAGTACGACAGTCAAATAAGACAGAATAAGATAGAACATTCCAAAGATAACCGAAATACCTTGAAGTGAACTGACTGAGTCTCTCGCCCTATCCCCTCATCTCTAAATATGTGTTATGTATGTAACCCATAACTTGCAATTGGCTGAGAAAGCTAGCCGCCGATAAGAACGGTAATGAGCAAATTATAAGTTTAGAATGGGAAGTCAAGGTGCAACTGTTTTACATCAAGAGCTTCTTTGAGGAGTCCCTCAGGGCGGGTACAGGGTCCGCTGCTGATTCCCTCTCCGAGAGGAGAGGAGAGCGTGGTCACTGATTGGTCCGGCGTGGTTGACGTCAGATAAACAATGAGCTCCTTATTGGCTCGTACGGATGATTCAGTTGCTCTTTGGTGTTTAAATTGGACGTTTGGTAAAAGAGTGTATGGTACGGATAGAGGAGATTTAGAGCTACCTATCAGTTATCTGAGGAATTTCTTTTCTCACTTAAACAAATTCACAATTGATTATGAGTAGCAATTTTTATTTCAGAGGAAATAATTTTCTTACCGAATTTTCCCTGAAGAAAATATAATTTCATGAAAATGGTTACAGATGGATTATCATCTAGTTTTCGCAATATTGGGTATCAAGGGGCAATATTATCTTATGGTACTGTAAAATTCATATTATATTGTTATTATCATTACTAACTAAGCTACAACCATAGCTGGAAAACAGGATGCTATAAGCGCAAGGGCTCCAACAGGAAGAAATAGCCCAGTGAGGATAAGAAAAAAGAGAATAAATAAACTATATGAAAAGTAATCATTATAGAATATTTATCTTGAGATCAGTAACGACATTAAAACAGATGTCATAAACTATGAAGAGAGACTTATGTTAGCATGTTCAACATAAAAACATTTATTGCAAGCTTGAACTTTAGAAGTTCCACCGATTAAACTACCCGATTAGGAAGATCATTCCAAAATCTGTCACAGATGGAATAAAACTTCTAGAATACTATGTAGTGTTGAGCCTTATGGTGGAAAAGGCAAGACTATTAGGACTAACTGCATGTCTACATAGGCTCATTTTTTTTTTTTTTTAGCCAGGCGCAGTTGCACTGATCCACAGGGATGCCCTTTTAGCTTGGAAAATTTTCCTGTTAGCTGATTGGTTGGACAAAATACTTCTGACCAATCAGCTAGTAGGCACCTTTTCCAAGCTAAAAGGGCAGACCTGCGAATCAGTGCAAATCCACCCCATTAAAAATAATCTCTCTCTCTCTCTCTCTCTCTCTCTCTCTCTCTCTCTCTCTCTCTCTCTCTCTCTCTCTCTCTCTCAATTGAAACGCTAGGTCTCTCTCTCCTTCTCACAAACACACGCAGACACAAAATTAGCGATTCCTTCCAAAATCAATAAAAATTGACTCTCACCTAGAACATTTTTGCACCATTAAAAATTACAATAATTGACTAGAATTTCCTTTGATTTCGGAATCCCAAGAAAAATAAAGGCGGTTAGATTCAATCAAGATGTTTGATATTAGCAAATCTTACGTAACCTGAACTGAAAAGAGAATTCTTAGTGAGAAATAAAGAAACAAGGAATATTAATCTTATTTGAGTACATTCTGAAGATGAGTTCAAAGAAAAACTACTCTGTTGATTTGAGTACTTTCTGAAAATGAGTTAAAAAAACTACTTTGTTAATTTGAGTACTTTCCGAAGATAAGTTAAAAAAAAAAACTACTTTGCTGATTTGAGTACTTTTTGAAGATAAATTCAAAGAAAAACTACCTTGTTAATTTGGGTACTTTCAGAAAATGAGTTAAAAAACTACTTTGTTAATTTGATTAATTTTTGAAGATAAGTTCAAAGAAAAACTACTTTGTTAATTTGGGTACTTTCTGAAAATGAGTTAAAAAACGACTGTTAATTTGATTAATTTTTGAAGATAAGTTCAAAGAAAAACTACTTTGTTAATTTGGGTACTTTCTGAAAATGAGTTAAAAAACTACTCTGTTAATTTGAGTATTTTTTTAAGATAAGTTCAAAGAAAAACTACTTTGTTAATTTAGGTACTTTCTGAAAAGGAATTAAAAAACTACTCTGTTAATTTGAGTACTTTTTGAAGATAAGTTCAAAGAAAAACTACTTAGTTAATTTGGGTACTTTCTGAAAATGAGTTAAAAAAACTACTTTGTTAATTTGATTACTTTTTGAAGATAAGTTCAAAGAAAAACTACTTTGTTAATTTGGGTACTTTCTGAAAATGAGTTAAAAAACTACTTTGTTAATTTGAGTACTTTCTGAAGATAAGCTAAAAGAAAAACTACTTTGTTAATTTGGGTACTTTCTGAAGATAAGTTCAAAGAAAAACTACTTGTTAATCTGGGTACTTTCTGAAAATGAGTTAAAAAAACTACTTTGTTAATTTGATTACTTTTTGAAGATAAGTTCAAAGAAAAACTACTTTGTTGATTTGAGAACTTTCTAAAGATAAGTTCAAAGAAAAACTACTTAGTTAATTTGGGTACTTTCTGAAAATGAGTTAAAAAAACTACTTTGTTAATTTGATTACTTTTTGAAGATAAGTTCAAAGAAAAACTACTTTGTTAATTTGGGTACTTTCTGAAAATGAGTTAAAAAACTACTTTGTTAATTTGAGTACTTTCTGAAGATAAGCTAAAAGAAAAACTACTTTGTTAATTTGGGTACTTTCTGAAGATAAGTTCAAAGAAAAACTACTTTGATAATTTGGGTACTTTCTGAAAATGAGTTAAAAAAATACTTTGTTAATTTGAGTACTTTCTGAAGATAAGCTAAAAGAAAAACTACTTTATTAATTTGGGTACTATCTGAAGATAAGTTCAAAGAAAAACTACTTTGTTAATTTGGGTACTTTCTGAAAATGAGTTAAAAAACTACTTTGTTAATTTGAGTACTTTCTGAAGATAAGCTAAAAGAAAAACTACTTTGTTAATTTGGGTACTTTCTGAAGATAAGTTCAAAGAAAAACTACTTGTTAATTTGGGTACTTTCTGAAAATGAGTTAAAAAAACTACTTTGTTAATTTGATTACTTTTTGAAGATAAGTTCAAAGAAAAACTACTTTGTTGATTTGAGAACTTTCTAAAGATAAGTTCAAAGAAAAACTACTTTGTTAATCTGGGTACTTTCTGAAGATAAATTAAAAAAAACTACTTTGTTAATTTGATTACTTTCTGAAGATAAGTTCAAAGAAAATTTACTTTGTTGATTTGAGTACTTTCTGAAGATAAGTTCAAAGAAAAACTACTTTGTTAATCTGGGTACTTTCTGAAGATGAATTAAAAAAACTACTTTGTTAATTTGAGTACTTTCTGAAGATAAGTTCAAAGAAAAACTACTTTGTAAATTTGAGTACTTTCTGAAGATAAGTTCAAAGAAAAATTACTTTGTTAATTTGGGTACTTTCTGAAGATGAGTCAAAAAACTACTTAGTTAATTTAAGTACTTTCTGAAGATAAGTTCAAAGAAAAACTACTTTGTTGATTTGAGTACTTTCTGAAGATAAGTTCAAAGAAAAACTACTTTGTTAATCTGGGTACTTTCTGAAGATGAATTAAAAAAACTACTTTGTTAATTTGAGTACTTTCTGAAGATAAGTTCAAAGAAAAACTACTTTGTAAATTTGAGTACTTTCTGAAGATAAGTTCAAAGAAAAATTACTTTGTTAATTTGGGTACTTTCTAAAGATATGTTGAAAGAAAATCTATTTTGTTGATTTGAGTACTTTCTGAAGATAAGTTCAAAGAAAAACTATTTTGTTAATTTGAGTACTTTCTGAAGATAAGTTCAGAGAAAAACTACTTTCTGGAGATAAGGTGATAGAATTGGGCACTGTTCCAGTCTGTGAACTCAATGTTTTCTAGAAGTATTCTTACAATTACATAAACCCCCCCCCCCCTTTCATCATTCAATTGAATCTGCACATCTTCTATAGTTAAAGTCTCTGAAGATTGCTTTGTTAATTTGAGTACTTTCTGAAGACAGAAGACAGTTTGTAAACTCAGCGACTTCCAGAAGCTTTCGTAAAATGACACAAACCTCCACACCCTCATTCAATTGATTCTGCATCTCTTCTATTGTTGAATTCTCTCGTGCTTCGAGCCAGCCGAAAACCCTTCCAGGATGTTACACAATTTTATTGAAAAAAAAGGGCAATCAAGGTGAAGAGAGAGGCCTCTTCATTCTCAAGAGTCAATGCGCTTTGTCTCTCTCCAACCCAGAATCGATCCAAGTCAAAAGCCGGACGCGATGGGGGTTACGTAAAAAACTTATTTCCAAGACTTTAGAGAGACTTTCTTTTACTCCTTTTCTGGGATGAGATCATGATATTCTCTCTCTCTCTCTCTCTCTCTCTCTCTCTCTCTCTCTCTCTCTCTCTCTCGCCGTCCAATTGGGGTTGCTGTGGGGATGATACCATTAGGACTATTGCTACCCCTCTCTTGAAGACTCAAAATGTTGAAATCCGATTTTAAAGATTGCATGTCCCTAGTCTGGACAGCGTTAAGGTTTAAAGTTAAGTCATCTAAAGAAAGATAAAATACTTTTTAAAGAAATCTTTATAAAAAAACCAATAAACGTGAATCATAGCTGGGTTAAATTAGACTGTTTCACTTATCCCTTCTTCTCATTTTAGCTTTGTAAATATTGTTGTATCGCACTGCGTCATCAATAATAAGCGCCGAGAGAGAGAGAGAGAGAGAGAGAGAGAGAGAGAGAGAGAGAGAGAGAGAGAGAGAGAGAGAAAAGGATAAATAGTTTATCAATATCTGAGTTTGTTAGGTCAAGTGTATTCTTAGTCTGGCACGTGGTTAGGTTGAAGTGTCGTGAAGAGGGTTGGTCGGACCCACATTCTTCAAAACTACAAAGATATTTAAAAAAGGTTTCCTTTTGAGGTATTCTTCATTTCTTTGTCGCACAAACGCATACACACGCTCACACATTTACGTCTGTGTAGAGGTATATTTATATGTTGTATGTATGTATGCATATATATACATACATAAGCACACACATATATATATATATATACTGTGTATATGTATTTATATATACATATATATACATACTGTATATATATATATATATATATATATATATATATATACATACATACATACACATACACATATATATACTGTATATATACAATTATATATAACATAAATATATATATATATATATATATATATATATATAATTTACATAGAAATATATATATAAATATATATATACATATATTTATGTGTATATATATATATGTATATATATATGTTTATATATAAATGTATATATGTGTATATATATACATACACATATATATATATATATATATATATAAATGTATATGTGTATATATATTTACATATAAATGTATATGTGTGTATAAAAATGTATATATATATATATATATATATATAAATATATATGTATATATATAAATATATATATATATATATATATATAAATATATATATGTATATATATAAATAAATATATATATATATATATATATATATATATATATATATATATATATATATATATATAAAGCCAAGAAAGAAGAGAAAGAATCGCAGATAAATCGTACTGAATCCCCATGCGGTTAGTTATTTGATGACCTTGAAATAAGTCGGACTTGAGAAGAGGGAATAATACAAGATTACTGGAAAAAGGGGCCATGGCTTAAAGGTTTTTCTTTCTTGGTACATGATGAAATCATGGTGAGGGGTGGATGGAGATGGTTTGGGCATGCTCTTCGCACTCCCCAAGGAAGATTAGTTTGCCAAACATTTGACCGGTCTCCACAAGCCATTAGAAGAGTTGGAAGTCCCAGGCCTACATGGCTGAGGACTATGAAGCGTGAAGTAGGAGATGATGAATTGAGGAGTATTGAATTAAAAGCTCAAGATAGAGACGACTGGCGAAATCTAGCAGAGGCTCTTTGCGTCAATAAGCGTAGCAGGAGATTATGATATGTAGCCTAATGACCACAGAATGCAAAATATGTCTTTTGGTAAAGTTATTAAAATGGATTACTCTCTCAAGGGGTTAACTACTACACTGTAATTGTTCAGTGACTACTTTCCTCTTGGTAAGGGTAGAAGAGACCCTTTATTGATGGTAAGCAGCTCTTCTAGGAGAGGGGCACTCCAAAATCAAACCATTGTTCTCTAGTCTTGGGTAGTGCCATAGACTCTGTACCATGGTCTTCCACTGTCTTGGGACACTATTCTATCTTATTTCTCTTCCTTTTATTTTTTTTTTTTAAGTTTTTATAATCAATATAAGAAATGTTTATTTTAGTATTGTTACTGTTCTTAAAACATTTTATTTCAAAAGTTAATTCTCTAATTTCTTTGTTTCCTGTCCTCACCAGGCTATTTTCCCTGTTGGAGCCCTTTGGCTTATAACATCCTGCTTTTCCGACTAGGGTTGTAGCTTAGCAAGTAATAATAATAATAATAATAATAATAATAATAATCAGTCGATAGGCATCTAAGGAACTATTTGGGTACACTTTTTTTATGTAAAATGAATTACATTCAGTATATGAAATTATAAATATTAATAATAATAATAATAATAATAATAATAATAATAATCTTTATTTCAGCAGAAGCCATATACAGAGTTACAGTAAGGGTACAGTGATCTTACACTTTTGACAACGGTACAAGAAAAAAAAAAGAGGAGAAATGCAATAAATCAGTGATATATTATAAACTTCAATTAGCAGGTTGACCACAGATATCTAAAGTTTGGGTAACAAAGTCACATAAGAATTAATGCTTAGCAATGATGATACCATACATATTAGCAAACAAAAAGAGAGGGAGAGAGAAAAAAAAAAAGAAAACAAAATGGAGATGACAATGATAATATGTTGGAACAGAAATTGCTTGAAAATGAGAGAACACTGGGGAGGAAAAAAAAGATCTAGTCACTGAGCAGGGGTGTGAAGGAAATACAGGACATCCAGACAACAAAGATGTAACATAATAAAACACGTTATCATAACAATACTGGGAATCACACCAAAGTTATTTAGTGATGAGGATTTGGCATAGCCACACTATCAAATATTAGTGAATACAATTCATTGTACTGACGCTTCCGTATTCCAGGTTTCCCACATTTTGGATTTTATTCTCGCTGCACTTGCAAGCACATTTTGAATTAGGGGATTTTCACTAGATCGTAGGCGGGAGGTGAGACTTACTATAGAGCGACGAATGATGGTTTTCAGGTTATCCAGTCCATTTTCAACAAACATCGCTGAAGCTGAATGGTGCCTCGGGGTATTGGTGAGGCGCCTTAGGATATCATTGTGTATGACTGTGATACGTCTCATCGATTCTCGCGTATAGTTTGTCCATAGCGAGCAGCCGTATACGTTATAGCAGTAGGTTTGAAATAGGAGTTTTTTGATATCTTGGCGGCAGAAGGCAAATCTTCTCGTTACCATGTTCCCTAGACAACACAATTTTCGTCGCCTGTTTTCAATGTCAGGTGTGTCCTTTAAATCTTTCGTAATGATGTGACCTAGGTAAGGAAAATCATTAACAAATTCTAGCTGATGGTTTTGAAGGTAAATATGTGGATCTTCTACGAAACGGAGCGATCTAGGAAGGACAGACATGCACTGTGTCTTTGATTCGTTATAGATTATGTCATGTTCAATAGCGTATGCGTTGCAAGTATTGATGAGACGTTGTAAGCCTTGAGCAGAGGGGGAGATGAGGACCATATCGTCAGCGTAGCAAAGGTTATTTATGGTAAAGCCATTAACCGTACACCCAATGGGAAGTGAATTCAGTCTGATATTTAAGTCGTCTGTGTAAACATTAAATAAGTATGGTGAGAGGATGCCTCCTTGCCTGAGACCGTTAGATGAGCCGAATTGCTGGGACAGGACATTGCCCCATTTGACACAGAACTGTTGTGTTGTGAACCAACAGTATAATATACCGATGAGATATAGAGGAGTTCCCCTTTTGCGTAGTTTCAAAAAGAGCTTCAGATAGTTTACTCTGTCAAATGCCTTCCGCACGTCTACAAAACATAAGTAGACAGGGGAGGCCGAGGATATATAGAAATTCAATAACTCCTTTAAAATATATATACAGGTGTCAGTCGAGTGGTTAGTCTTAAAGCCAAATTGATTGTCTGCGGTGTGGAGAAATGGTGCAAGGCGACGGAACAGAAGAGATTCAAATATTTTCGATGAAATTGTTGTAATGGCGATGGGGCGGTAGTTTCCTGGGTCACTGGCATCCTTCAGTTTGTTTTTTATGAGAGGTATTAAGTGGACAAGTAGCAGGGTTTCGGGGAGATATTGGTGTAATATACAGGCATTAAATAGTGCAGAAAATAGGATATAAATTATAGGGTGGCAGAATTTGAAAGCCTCGGCAGGAAGGCCATCGCAGCCGGGAGCCTTGTTACTAGGTAATTTCTTGATAGCCTCGCACACGTCACTCGGGGAGATACGGTCACTATATTGAAAATCCATATTGACATTGATGAGGGTATCCACTTCATTTCGGGTATCTTGGTCATTTATACAATTTAGGATGGTACTGAAGTGATCCCCCCACATTCTTGCGATGGATTCTTCGCCAATTGCCTCCCCTACTCTTTGGGATAATTTGTTTGACTTTGGGTTTAGTGAATTAATATCTTTCCAAAGATGGGGGAAGTCATGGTTGGTCAATTTTCTGGACAGTGCATCGGCTCGTAGCTGATTTTCGTTGCTGCGACATTGACGGAGAGCAAGTTTGAACTGTGCTCTCGCTTGTCTCATCTGAAGAGCGAGGGGACCTTCTCTCTGGCTACCATCGTTCCTCCAAAGAAGGAACATTTCTCGAGAGTGTGCATAGAGGTCTTTAACTAAGTCATTCCAACCAGGTATGTTTCGATGGTTACCTCTAGAGAGTCTAAACGTGTCTCTTCCCGAGCTCCGTAGGGCATTTATGATATTTACGTAGAATTCCTTCAGTTTTGTTTTATGCTGTTCGTTGCGGCAATTAGGATTATTGCAGAGGAGGGCTTCAGCAGGTTGGATTATCGAGCGGAGATTACTTTCAGATAAGCGTTTGAATGCAGTGGATTTTTGGAGGTTGGAGAAATCCCATGAGATGGAAGGTAGCCTCTCCCTTTGGATGGGTACCGCCGGGAGGGAGGGTGTGTGAAATGTGATCTGTATGGGTATGTGATCGAATGCAGACGAAAGGTCGTATCGTATAATACATTCAGTGATAGAGCTATGCAGGCGGTCAGTGGTAATACAATGATCAAGCCAGGATGTGATGGGCATATTATTTCTGTTTTGCATGTACGTAAAGGACGAAGGAGGCAGTAGGGCAACATCGCTAATTTGAAGAGATTGTTGAGAACAGAGACGCTGTAATTCATTATAGAAAAGTCTGGATGGGTGCGCATTAAAGTCTCCTATTATGCACACATGGTCAGCGGTGGTATCATTAATAATACCTTGGACTTCTCCTAGTAATATACAATACTGATCAAAGTTTGACTGGCACTCCCAGGGGAAGTATGCGTTAATCACTAATATGGTTTTACCTTCGATCGTTACTTGCAGGCCGAGAAGTCTGTCAGTTTGATACGTCACTGGTTTCACGCACTTGTCCAGTGATCTATGCCATAGAAATGAGAGACCTCCTTTCGGACGACCTTGAATGATGTAGTCGTGAGTAACCATCGACGAGATAGAGAAACTGTTATAATCAACATGAACCGAATCACTGATAGCCAGGTCATGGGGGAGGAGTAAGGTTTCTTGCAGTGCAATAATACCACGGAAATCATTGCAGAACTCATTAAGGACAGGTAAATTCCGCTTGATCCCGTATATGTTCCAAGATAAAATACTTAATGACTCCATGAATTTCGTCGACCTTTGGAGATAAGAGCAGAAATCTCAGGGGGCGTGGGAGTGGTTGGTGCTGGGGCGTTGACGGTGGAGGCTGATTGTCGTAGGTGACTTCGGGGGACTAGGGTCGCTGGGGGAGGGCGATCTCTTTTATGATCATAAAAGGACACATATGCTCCTGGGCCAAAGCTTTCGCCTACCAAGAGCTCTCGATGATGGAATAAACAGGAAACCCTGTATGCAACTTGACCTACTGTCTTACACTTGAGGCTATGAAGAATGAGGGGGTCTGATCCTGTTATATCCCTAACCCGGAGCCTAATGGCATCTTCAGTCACTGAGGAATGCAGGTTGTGGACAACGACGTGGCATCTCTTTGGGCGGAGGTGAAGGGGGATATACCCGGATGAATGCTGGTTGACCTGTTTGCGGTTACGGTCAGGTCGGAACTTTGTCTTTCGCTGGGAGGTCTGCCATCCCTCGTTGTCGTCTTGGGCCTTTGACATTAGCGCGCTGGCATATGAGTCAGTTGCAGGGGGGGAGGGGGAGGTGGTGGAATCCAAAACTGGCGTTTGCTTCGTAACGATCCTTGGCCCTGTAGCAGGCAGGCTAGAGCGGGTGTTTTGTGGTTCCGAGGTGGGCGTGGGCTCAGATGAGGGTTGTTCAAGTGGCAGTTGGGGTTGGTCCGTGGGGTCATTCAACTTATTACATTTTCCATTCAACTCTCCAATTTGATTTGTTATTTCATTGATTTTTAGCCCCATTGAAGCGAATGCATCATTGATTTGCAGGGTCATTGCATCACTGATTTGCTGCTTCATTGCAGCGATGGCATCATTGATTTGGTGACCCAATGCATCACTGATTTGTTGCCTCATTGCAGCGATTGCGTCACTGATTTGCTGCCCTACAGCATCACTGATTTGCTGCCTCATTGCAGCGATTGCATCAGGGATTGCACGGAGATCTTCAGAGGTATTTGACAGCGAAATTGACAATTCCAAGGCTTTTACTGCAGTGTTATGTACAGTCACTATATTGAGGTCAGCGGGCTGGGCCGGAGGTAGGGTGTATGGGTTATCCGCGCAAATGGTAACATTTGTTGTGGTTTTGAGCCAAGTTGACATGAGAGTGATTTTCTTCTGAGAAGTCAGGCTCTTTGCATTTCGATCATTCCGAATGCCGTCGGGCATATAGTCTTTGCACGAGACATATGCAATTGTGATATCTTCTTCCGTGAAAAGATTTCTCACGACATCTATGATGGACTCCGGATCGCTGTTGTTAGAACGAGAATTGATAAAATAAACACAATTGTTCTGTATGTGAGGGGTGAGGGGACGAGAGGCACTCTCGACACTCGGGGTCATTTTTTCTATGTCAACTTGTGGTTAGGCTGAGCGAAGAGCAAACCGTTACTCCTCTTTTTATTTTTCTTATTTTCACTCTTTGAACCGAAAGCAGCCAATGGCACTGAGGGGGGAAGAAATTTCGGGCACTGATTGGATTAGAGGGAAATTTTCAATTATAGCAAGAAGCACAGGATTGCAAGTGATAAGGTACACTTCACTAGGCAGAGCAGCACTTCATGCACATACACACACATTTTTAACGGGAAAGCACGTAAATGACCATAGTTATTCCAGTAAGTGTCCGGAGCGCCTCTGAACACGTCCACCTCACTCACACACTTCTATATATCATTACATTATTTTAATCTTGATGTATTTCTAAATAACATTGCGTCGAATTTGTTTATTTTTTCGATATCTAAAAAAAAAATTAAATGGTAAACTTAATATCCACCGATTACTTTTATTCTGTACCGCATGTGTATCACACACGCTCGTACACTGTAACGGTATTTCTTTGTGTGT
>NC_090736.1:7617009-7624509 GCF_036898095.1 Palaemon carinicauda | reverse complement strand
TGGATGTAAACACACGTAGGTGAGTACAGGTGTCCAACTTAAAATGTTATTTAATTCATGCCTTTTGATTTAATTTTAGAAGCATTCTTTCATTCTGTATTATTTTATTAAATAATAATGTTTTAATTCCTTACTATTTTAGCATATTACTTTTAATCCGCACTATTTTTGGGAATATGTATTACACACGAGAACCTTATTTAAAATAATAAACGAACGCGAAGAGTAAAGATTTAACATTACAAATATATATGAGTAGCACTTTGTAATGAATTAGTTATTGTTTGTGTTTTGAATTTGCGTTCGTCTTAATGGTTGTATATAACAGTTTTCCCTGCCGATCTCCGGTGTTATATATATATATATATATATATATATATATATATATATATATATATATATATATATATATATATATATATATATATATATATATATATATATATATATATATATATATATATATTTATGCATATGTATATATATGTATATATACATCACGTATATATAGACCTTGATATATATATATATATATATATATATATATATATATATATATATATATATATATATATATATATATATATATATATATATATATATATATATATATATATATATATATATATATATATATATATATATATATATATATATATCAAGGTCTATATATACGTGATGTATATATACATATATATACATATGCATAAATATATATATATATATATATATATGTGTGTGTGTGTGTGTGTGTTTCCAGGCATTTACCGTCTCAAAAACGGATATATTGACGTAAAGGAGTGATATAACGGCCACCAACCCTTTATAGATAATAACACAGTAGGATAAAAATTATGCTCGCCATTATTTTAGTGAAATACGACCAACAACAGTATATTTTCACGGAGAATTGCTGATTAAAATTACGGTTTTTTTTTTTTTTTTTTTTTTTTTTTTTTAACTGTGCAAATTACTATCTACTGTGTTAAGAATACCATAGATTTATGTTTTGTTTTAATCAATTTCGTTTATTTTCTTCCACTTGTAATTTTTGAATTTTTTTTTTTTTGTTTTTTGGGTGTTGTTATTGTTCTTAAACTTCTCTTATAGTTTATGTTCTTATTTCCTTTCCTCACTGAGCTAATTTCCATGTTGGGGCTCTTGGGCTTATAGCATTTGGCTTTTCCAACTAGGGTTATAGTTTTGCAAAATAATAATAATAATAATAATAATAATAATAATAATAATAATAATAATAATAATAATAATAATAATACGCAAACTTACATCTGTCAAGAAACTAAAAATAGCATTGAACAACACCGTCATAAACAGTCACCATCATGAGGGCAATTAAAACGTAAAGCAAAAACAAAAAATTAATAAATAAATAAATAAAAATGGAAATCAAAACAGATTATATATATCCCATCTTTAATTTGTTTACCCAAATACACAATTAATATCTTTATATATCTTCCCTGAATAAATGTATGAAAGGTTTTATTTTTGTTTAAAGGTCGCCAACAGGCAGTTTGGATGGATACAAATATAGTTAGTCGTCGTTAAATACTCTAACGAGCGATATAGTTGAAACGATCTGGCCATTCTTTGTTTGGTGAAAGCATTTATGAAAGGGCAGTTGAATGATGGCTATTTCCTGGTAACAACTGTTCTCTAGTTCTAGGTGATAGAGGAAATATATATATATATATATATATATATATATATATATATATATATATATATATATATATATATTCTGTATATGTAATAGGTAGTAGGTTGTCCAGGGCACCAGCCACCCGTTGAAATACTACCGCTAGAGATTTATTGGGCCTTTTGACTGACCTGAAAGTTATGCATTGAACCCTTCTCTCTGGTTACGGCGCATTTTCCGTTTGTCTACACAAACACCAAATAGTCTAGTCTATTCTTTACATGTTCTCCTCTGTCCTCATACACCTGACAACGCTGAGATTACCAAATAATTCTTCCTTGCTCAAATGGTTAACTACTGCAGTGTAATTATTCTGTGATAACGGTAGAAGAGACTCTTCAGCTATGGTAAGTAGCTCTTCTAGGAGAAGGACACTCCGAGCTCAAACCATTGTTCCCTAGTCTTGGGAAGTGCCATAGCCTCTGTACATTGGTTTTTCACTGTCTTGGGTTAGAGTTCTCCTGCTTGAGGGTACACTCGGGCGCACTATTCTATCTTATATATCTTACTCTTGTTATTTTTTTAATTTTTATAGTTTATATATGAAAGATTTATTTTGATGGTGTTACTGTTCTAGAAATATTTTATTTTAACTGTTAATTACATCTCATATATATATATATATATATATATATATATATATATATATATATATATATATATATATGTATGTATGCATGTGTATATATATATATATATATATATATATATATATATATATATATCTATATAGGTATATATATATATCTATATAGGTATATATATATATATATATATTCTTATATATATTTGTATATATATATATATATATATATATGTGTGTGTGTGTGTGTGTGTATGCGTTATGTATGGACGTATAATTTAATATATATATATATATATATATATATATATATATATATATATATATACAAACACCATATATATATATATATATATATATATATATATATATATATGGTGTTTGTATATATATATATATATATATATATATATATATATATATATATATATATACAAACACCATATATATATATATATATATATATATATATATATATATATATATATATATATATATATATACTCACACAATTAAGCAATCGGTGAAATTCATCATGAAACCCCAAAAGGAAATAACTTGATGAGAGTAACGATTCCATAAGTATTTTTATTTTAGGAACCACGAAAACTTGACAATATTAATAGAAGTAAAAAAAAAATCATATCACTGGAAGAATATGGAACATACATTATTCCCATCTTAGGCAGTTTGATTTACTCCAAAGCTTTCTACATGAACTTAATTGAGGCTTACTTAAGTAACTTGTATAGGAATAGACTTATTTATAATCAAGATGTACTTTCTTATTTTTGATAGGAATTCTGGAAAAAAAGCCTTGAAAATTAGCTTATAAAGAGTACCTAGAGCAGAGAGAGAGAGAGAGGAGAGAGAGAGAGAGAGAGAGAGAGAGATTAATCAAGCGGACAGGAAATTGCCCTCCAATTTAATTTGGTCAGGAGATGACCAAGGATATCCATTTGGCCAAAGCCGGACGGATGGGATGGACGGATCTGAGTTTCTTAATGAGTCTGAAGGCGTGGGTGTCCTGTAGTTGCCTAGAGCCAGTTTGAACGTAACTCCTCTTTTAGTGTTTGGAAGAGACGATTGATTGTGATGATGGAAGAGACAGAGTGACAGTTGAAGCGCTGATGGATGCTTGATGGAAGAGACAGAGAGAGAGAGAGAGTGACAGTTGAAGTGCTGATAGATGCTTGTTGGAGAGACTATTGATGGTGATGATGAAGAGACAAGAGAGAGAGAGTGACAGTTGAAGTGCTGATAGATGCTTGTTGGAAGAGAATATTGATGGTCTTGATGAAGAGACAATAGAGAGAGAGAGAGAGAGTGACAGCTGAAGCGCTTATAGATGCTTGTTGGAAGAGACGATTGCTTGTGATGATGAGGAGACATAGAAAGAGAGAGAGAGTGACAGATGAAGAGCTGACATATGCTTGATGGAAAAGAATATTGATTGTGATGAAAAAGAGACAGAGTGACAGTTGAAGTGCTAATAGATGCTTTTTGGAAGAGACGATTGCTTGTGATGGTGAAGAGACAGAGAGAGTGTGACAGTTGAAGCGCTGATGGATGCTTGATGGAAGAGACAGAGGGAGAGAGTGACAGTTGGAGCGTTGATGGATGCTTGATGGGAGAGACAGAGAGAGTGACAGTTGAAATGTTGATGGATGCTTGATGGAAGAGACAGAGAGAGTGACAGTTGAAACATTAATGGATGCTTGATGGAAGAGATAGAAAGATAGTGACAGTTGAAGCATTAATGGATGCTTGATGGAAGGGATAGAGAGAGTGACAGTTGAAGCACTGATAGATGCTTGATGGAAGAGACAGAGAGAGTGACAGTTGAAATGCTGATGGATGCTTGATGGGAGAGACAGAGAGAGTGACAGTTGAAGTACTGATGGATGCTTGATGGAAGAGACAGAGAGAGTGACAGTTGAAGCGCTGATGGATGCTTGATGGGAGAGACAGAGAGAGTGACAGTTGAAGTACTGATGGATGCTTGATGGGAGAGACAGAGAGAGTGACAGTTGAAGCATTAATGGATGCTTGATGAAGGGATAGAGAGAGTGACAGTTGAAGCACTGATAGATGCTTGATGGAAGAGACAGAGAGAGTGACAGTTGAAACATTAATGGATGCTTGATGGAAGAGATAGAAAGATAGTGACAGTTGAAGCATTAATGGATGCTTGATGGAAGGGATAGAGAGAGTGACAGTTGAAGCACTGATAGATGCTTGATGGAAGAGACAGAGAGAGTGACAGTTGAAATGCTGATGGATGCTTGATGGGAGAGACAGAGAGAGTGACAGTTGAAGTACTGATGGATGCTTGATGGAAGAGACAGAGAGAGTGACAGTTGAAGCGCTGATGGATGCTTGATGGGAGAGACAGAGAGAGTGACAGTTGAAGTACTGATGGATGCTTGATGGAAGAGACAGAGAGAGTGACAGTTGAAGTACTGATGGATGCTTGATGGGAGAGACAGAGAGAGTGACAGTTGAAGCATTAATGGATGCTTGATGGAAGGGATAGAGAGAGTGACAGTTGAAGCACTGATAGATGCTTGATGGAAGAGACAGAGAGAGTGACAGTTGAAGCGCTGATGGATGCTTGATGGAAGAGATAGAGAGAGTGACAGTTGAAGTGCTGACGGATGCTTGATGGAAGAGACAGAGAGAGTGACAGTTGAAGTACTGATGGATGCTTGATGGGAGAGACAGAGAGAGTGACAGTTGAAGCGCTGATGGATGCTTGATGGGAGAGACAGAGAGAGTGACAGTTGAAGCATTAATGGATGCTTGATGGAAGGGATAGAGAGAGTGACAGTTGAAGCACTGATAGATGCTTGATGGAAGAGACAGAGAGAGTGACAGTTGAAGCGCTGATGGATGCTTGATGGAAGAGATAGAGAGAGTGACAGTTGAAATGCTGATGGATGCTTGATGGGAGAGACAGAGAGAGTGACAGTTGAAGCGTTGATGGATGCTTGATGGAAGAGATAGAGAGAGTGACAGTTGAAATGCTGATGGATGCTTGATGGAAGAGACAGAGAGAGTGACAGTTGAAGCGTTGATGGATGCTTGATGGAAGAGATAGAGAGAGTGACAGTTGAAATGCTGATGGATGCTTGATGGAAGAGACAGAGAGAGTGACAGTTGAAGCGCTGATAGATGCTTGATGGAAGAGACAGAGAGAGTGACAGTTGAAGCGCTGATGGATGCTTGATGGGAGAGACAGAGAGAGTGACAGTTGAAGCATTAATGGATGCTTGATGGAAGATGTAGAGAGTGTGACAGTTGAAATGTTGATGGATGCTTGATGGAAGAGACAGAGAGTGCGACAGTTGAAGTGCTGATATATGCTTGATGGAAGAGACAGAGAGAGTGACAGTTGAAGTACTGATATATGCTTGATGGAAGAGACAGAGAGAGTGACAGTTGAAGTGCTGACGGATGCTTGATGGAAGAGACAGAGAGAGTGTGACAGTTGAAGTGCTGACGGATGCTTGATGGAAGAGACAGAGAGAGTGACAGTTGAAGTGCTGACGGATGCTTGATGGAAGAGACAGAGAGAGTGACAGTTGAAGTGCTGACGGATGCTTGATGGAAGAGACAGAGAGACTGACAGTTGGAGTACTGACGGATGCTTGATGGAAGAGACAGAGAGAGTGACAGTTGAAGTGCTGACGGATGCTTGATGGAAGAGACAGAGAGAGTGACAGTTGAAGTACTGACGGATGCTTGATGGAAGAGACAGAGAGAGTGACAGTTGAAGTACTGACGGATGCTTGATGGAAGAGACAGAGAGAGTGACAGTTGAAGTACTGATTAATGCTTGATGGAAGAGACAGAGAGAGTGACAGTTGAAGTGCTGACGGATGCTTGATGGAAGAGACAGAGAGAGTGACAGTTGAAGTGCTGACGGATGCTTGATGGAAGAGACAGAGAGAGTGACAGTTGAAGTGCTGACGGATGCTTGATGGAAGAGACAGAGAGAGTGACAGTTGAAATGCTGACGGATGCTTGATGGAAGAGACAGAGAGAGTGACAGTTGAAGCGCTGACAGATGCTTGATGGAAGAGACAGAGAGAGTGACAGTTGAAGCGCTGACGGATGCTTGATGGGAGAGACAGAGAGAGTGACAGTTGAAGCATTAATGGATGCTTGATGAAAGATGTAGAGAGAGTGACAGTTGAAATGTTGATGGATGCTTGATGGAAGAGACAGAGAGAGTGACAGTTGAAGTACTGATGGATGCTTGATGGGAGAGACAGAGAGAGTGACAGTTGAAGTGCTGACGGATGCTTGATGGAAGAGACAGAGAGTGACAGTTGGAGTAATGACGGATGCTTGATGGAAGAGACAGAGAGGGTGACAGTTGGAGTGCTGACGGATGCTTGATGGAAGAGACAGAGAGAGTGACAGTTGGAGTGCTGACGGATGCTTGATGGAAGAGACAGAGAGAGTGACAGTTGGAGTGCTGACGGATGCTTGATGGAAGAGACAGAGAGAGTGACAGTTGAAGTGCTGATGGATGCTTGATGGAAGAGACAGAGAGAGTGACAGTTGAAGTACTGATATATGCTTGATGGAAGAGACAGAGAGAGTGACAGTTGAAGCGCTGATGGATGCTTGATGGAAGAGATAGAGAGAGTGACAGTTGAAGCATTAATGGATGCTTGATGGAAGATGTAGAGAGAGTGACAGTTGAAATGTTGATGGATGCTTGATGGAAGAGACAGAGAGTGTGACAGTTGAAGTGCTGATATATGCTTGATGGAAGAGACAGAGAGAGTGACAGTTGAAGTACTGATATATGCTTGATGGAAGAGACAGAGGGAGAGAGTGACAGTTGAAGCGCTGATGGATGCTTGATGGGAGAGACAGAGAGAGTGACAGTTGAAGCATTAATGGATGCTTGATGGAAGGGATAGAGAGAGTGACAGTTGAAGCACTGATGGATGCTTGATGGAAGAGACAGAGAGAGTGACAGTTGAAGTGTTGACGGATGCTTGATGGAAGAGACAGAGAGAGTGACAGTTGAAATGCTGACGGATGCTTGATGGAAGAGACAGAGAGAGTGACAGTTGAAGCGCTGACAGATGCTTGATGGAAGAGACAGAGAGAGTGACAGTTGAAGCGCTGACGGATGCTTGATGGGAGAGACAGAGAGGGACAGTTGAAGCATTAATGG
>NC_090736.1:7600656-7606509 GCF_036898095.1 Palaemon carinicauda | reverse complement strand
CTCGCTAAATAAAGCCACTGACGTCAGAAGAAGAAGAAAGTACCATCTGTGCAACGTGCGGCATCTAACTTTTCCTGAAGTACTTCATAAATCGGGTTTACACGGTCGAACGGTTCGTCGAACCCGGTTATCGAACCTGCTTGTCAAACGGTTCGAAGAGGTGGAGTCAGCCACAAAGGCATAAGATTTGTGGACAATGAAGCCCCGCCCACAAAAGTCAGGCGAGAACAGAGTTTCCTGGAACCGTTCGACGAAAGTGTTCGACAACCAAATACCCATTCACACATTCGAACAACACTTCAAACACTTGTCTGTCGAACTGCGTTCGATGAAGCGTTCGACCGTGTAAATCCGCCTTAAGTCTTCGAATAAACGATGACGGAATGTTCCGAACAATAGGGAAATTGAGAGTAGAAGAGGAAGAGGAAGAAGAAGAAGAAGCACAACAATATTACTTGAAGTTCATTCTGATCGAGAGTCTATAACGGGACGAATGTTTTCGGAGAACGGAGAGACTTGAAGGCCCTCCATTGATGGCCCTTGATAGCTAAAGACGAGGCAACACTCGAAGTCCCATAATCATGTAAAGAGAAAACATTCCCTTCGGAGCCAAAGGAGTAATTCGAGAACTTTCGGTTTCGAAACCATCGAAGGATTGAAATCCTTTTTTATTTTTTATATTTTCAGTTTTTTTTATATATAATTTACTTAAACTAATCTAAAGATTGTGTTCACGGTCCGGTATCTTTCATGATTTGGAGATAACTATAAATTTCAATTCAATTCAATTAGTAGGATTAAATATTGCTTCTAATACATATACACATACACACGCATATATATATATATATATATATATATATATATATATATATATATATATATATATATATATATATATATTTATATACATATATATATATATATATATATATATATATATATATATATATATATATATATATATATATATATATATATATGTATGTATAATGTTACGTTAAACTGTACAAACAATGCAATATAATAAGCTCCCACGAAACATTCGAATGATTGAAGACATTAAGGCTTTCAAGAGGAAACTGAAGACTTTCTTATTTCTTGAGTCTTTTGACAGTGACGATTTAACAATAAATGAACAATATGTGATATGTAATGTTAAATACTGTGAACGAACAAGGGTAAAACGGCAGTGGAGGTCCTGTAGAGAGTGTGGTTCCCCTGCTGTATGGGACCGGAAAAGCAGCCATCAAAGTAAAGTAAAGTAAGTAATACGACCCTAAAGTTTTTATAGAATTCGAAGTAATAAAAACTAAGACCTATCCATTAACAAATAACAAATACCAAGTCATTATTGTTCATAATTATAGATCCAATTTGAAGCTGTTAATGATCTCAAAATATTTTATTATGATTGTTACTATTTCTCTTGTAGTTTATCTGTTACCTTGTTTCCTTTCCTCACTGGGCTATTTTTCCCTGTTGGAGTCTTAGAGTTTATAGCATCATACTTTTAAAATAAGGGTTGTAGCTTAGCTAGTAATAATAATGATAATAATGATAATAATAATAATAATAATAATAATAATGATAATAATAATAATAATTGTTATTATTATTTTTATTATTATTATTATTATTATTATGAAAATAATAATAATAATAATAATAATAATAATAATAATAATAATAATAATAATAATAGTTCATGCCTCAAAAATGAGTTACTAGACGTTATTCCATCATTCAAATACCAAACGTACCAGGAATTATACTTTTATTTTATTTTATTTTTTTTTCAAACAGAGACTGTATCTTAACTAAGGTGATCTTAACTGTTAAAGGTTAGGAAGTTAGGTTCGTTTTTCTTGACTTTTCATAATATAATTATCATTATGAGGCAAATTTCAAATTCTTTGGAATTAATAGCGAACTTATTTCAGATTTTTTGGAATCACTTGGGAACTTATTTGAGATTCTTTGTAATTACTGGGGAACTTATTTCAGATTCTTTGTAATCACTGGGAAACTTATTTCAGATTCTTTGTAATCACTGGGAAACTTATTTAAGATTCTTTGGAATTACAGGGAAACTTATTTCAGATTCTTTGTAATTACCGGGAAACTTATTTCAGATTCTTTGGAATCACTAGGGAACTTATTTCAGATTCTTTGTAATCACTGGGAAACTTACATAAGATTCTTTGGAATTACAGGGAAACTTATTTCAGATTATTTGTAATTACCGGGAAACTTATTTCAGATTCTTTGGAATCACTTGGGAACTTATTTCAGATTCTTTGGAATTACTGGGGAACTTATTTCAGATTCTTTGGAATCACTTGGGAACTTATTTCAGATTCTTTGGAATTACTGGGAACTTATTTCAGATTCTATGGAATCACTGGGAAACTTATTTCAGATTCTTTGTAATCACTGGGAAACTTATTTAAGATTCTTTGGAATTACAGGGAAACTTATTTCAGATTCTTTGTAATTACTGGGAAACTTATTTCAAATTCTTTGGAATCACTTGGGAACTTATTTGAGATTCTTTGTAATTACTGGGGAACTTATTTCAGATTCTTTGTAATTACTGGGGAACTTATTTCAGATTCTTTGGAATCACTGGGGAACTTATTTCAGATTCTTTGGAATTACTGGGGAACTTATTTCAGATTCTTTGGAATCACTTGGGAACTTATTTCAGATTCTTTGGAATTACTGGGGAACTTATTTCAGATTCTTTGGAATCACTTGGGGACTTATTTCAGATTCTTTGGAATCACTAGGGAACTTATTTCAGATTCTTTGGAATTACTGGGGAACTTATTTCAGATTCTTTGGAATCACTTGGGAACTTATTTCAGATTCTTTGGAATTACTGGGGAACTTATTTCAGATTCTTTGGAATCACTAGGGAACTTATTTCAGATTCTTTGGAATTACTGGGAAACATTTCAGATTCTTTGGAATCACCAGGGAACTTATTTGAGATTCTTTGGAATTACTGGGAACTTATTTCAGATTCTTTGGAATCACTTGGGAACTTATTTCAGATTCTTTGGAATTACTGGGGAACTTATTTCAGATTCTTTGGAATCACTAGGGAACTTATTTCAGATTCTTTGGAATCACTGGGAAACTTATTTCAGATTCTTTGTAATCACTGGGAAACTTATTTAAGATTCTTTGGAATTACAGGGAAACTTATTTCAGATTCTTTGTAATTACTGGGAAACTTATTTCAAATTCTTTGGAATCACTTGGGAACTTATTTCAGATTCTTTGGAATCACTTGGGAACTTATTTCAGATTCTTTGGAATTACTGGGGAACTTATTTCAGATTCTTTGGAATCACTTGGGGACTTATTTCAGATTCTTTGGAATCACTAGGGAACTTATTTCAGATTCTTTGGAATTACTGGGGAACTTATTTCAGATTCTTTGGAATCACTTGGGAACTTATTTCAGATTCTTTGGAATTACTGGGGAACTTATTTCAGATTCTTTGGAATCACTAGGGAACTTATTTCAGATTCTTTGGAATTACTGGGAAACATTTCAGATTCTTTGGAATCACCAGGGAACTTATTTGAGATTCTTTGGAATTACTGGGAACTTATTTCAGATTCTTTGGAATCACTTGGGAACTTATTTCAGATTCTTTGGAATTACTGGGGAACTTATTTCAGATTCTTTGGAATCACTAGGGAACTTATTTCAGATTCTTTGGAATCACTGGGAAACTTATTTCAGATTCTTTGTAATCACTGGGAAACTTATTTAAGATTCTTTGGAATTACAGGGAAACTTATTTCAGATTCTTTGTAATTACTGGGAAACTTATTTCAAATTCTTTGGAATCACTTGGGAACTTATTTGAGATTCTTTGTAATTTACTGGGGAACTTATTTCAGATTCTTTGGAATCACTAGGGAACTTATTTCAGATTCTTTGGAATTACTGGGGAACTTATTTCAGATTCTTTGGAATCACTGGGAAACTTATTTCAGATTCTTTGTAATCACTGGGAAACTTATTTAAGATTCTTTGGAATTACAGGGAAACTTATTTCAGATTCTTTGTAATTACCGGGAAACTTATTTCAGATTCTTTGTAATTACCGGGAAACTTATTTAAGATTCTTTGGAATTACAGGGAAACTTATTTCAGATTCTTTGTAATTACTGGGGAACTTATTTCAGATTCTTTGTAATTACCGGGAAACTTATTTCAGATTCTTTGTAATTACCGGGAAACTTATTTCAGATTCTTTGTAATTAACGGGAAACTTATTTCAGATTCTTTGGAATCACTGGGGAACTTATTTCAGATTCTTTGTAATTACTGGGGAACTTATTTCAGATTCTTTGGAATCACTAGGGAACTTATTTCAGATTCTTTGTAATTACTGGGGAACTTATTTCAGATTCTTTGTAATCACTGGGAAACTTATTTAAGATTCTTTGTAATTACTGGGAAACTTATTTCAGATTCTTTGTAATTACCGGGAAACTTATTTCAGATTCTTTGTAATTACTGGGAAACTTATTTCAAATTCTTTGGAATCACTTGGGAACTTATTTGAGATTCTTTGTAATTACTGGGGAACTTATTTCAGATTCTTTGGATTCACTAGGGAACTTATTTCAGATTCTTTGGAATTACTGGGGAACTTATTTCAGATTCTTTGGAATCACTGGGAAACTTATTTCAGATTCTTTGTAATTACCGGGAAACTTATTTCAGATTCTTTGTAATTACTGGGAAACTTATTTCAAATTCTTTGGAATCACTAGGGAACTTATTTCAGATTCTTTGTAATTACTGGGGAACTTATTTCAGATTCTTTGGAATTACTGGGGAACTTATTTCAGATTCTTTGGAATCACTGGGAAACTTATTTCAGATTCTTTGTAATTACCGGGAAACTTATTTCAGATTCTTTGTAATTACTGGGAAACTTATTTCAAATTCTTTGGAATCACTAGGGAACTTATTTCAGATTCTTTGTAATTACTGGGGAACTTATTTCAGATTCTTTGGAATCACTAGGGAACTTATTTGAGATTCTTTGTAATTACTGGGGAACTTATTTCAGATTCTTTGGAATCACTGGGAAACTTATTTCAAATTCTTTGGAATCACTAGGGAACTTATTTGAGATTCTTTGTAATTACTGGGGAACTTATTTCAGATTCTTTGGAATCACTGGGAAACTTATTTCAGATTCTTTGTAATTACTGGGAAACTTATTTCAAATTCTTTGGAATCACTAGGGAACTTATTTCAGATTCTTTGTAATTACTGGGGAACTTATTTCAGATTCTTTGGAATCACTGGGAAACTTATTTCAGATTCTTTGTAATTACCGGGAAACTTATTTCAGATTCTTTGGAATTACTGGGGAACTTATTTAAGATTCTTTGGAATTACTGGGAAACTTATTTCAAATTCTTTGTAATTACTGGGAAACTTATTTCAAATTCTTTGTAATTACTGGGAAACTTATTTCAAATTCTTTGGAATTACTGGGGAACTTATTTCAGATTCTTTGGAATCACTGGGAAACTTATTTCAGATTCTTTGGAATCACTGGGGAACTTATTTCAGATTCTTTGGAATAACTGGGAAACTTATTTCAGATTCTTTGGAATCACTGGGGAACTTATTCAAAATTCTTGGAATCACTTGGGAACTTATTTTGATTCTTTGGAATCACTTGGGAACTTATTTCAGATTCTTTGGAATCACTTGGGAACTTATTTCAGATTCTTTGTAATTACTGGGGAACTTATTCAAAATTCTTGGAATCACTTGGGAACTTATTTTGATTCTTTGGAATCACT
>NC_090736.1:7573156-7595656 GCF_036898095.1 Palaemon carinicauda | reverse complement strand
TCTTTGGAATTATTGGGGAACTTATTTCCAATTTTTTGGAATTACTGGGGAACTTTTTTCAAATTCTTTGGAATTGCTGGGGAACTTTTTTCAAATTCTTTGTAATTACTGGGGAACTTATTTCAAATTCTTTGGAATTACCTGGGAATTTTTTTCAAATTCTTTGGAATTACTGGGAAACTTATTTCAAATTCTTTGGAATTACTGGGGAACTTTTTTCAAATTCTTTGGAATTACTGGGGAACTTATTTCAGATTCTTTAGAATTACTGGGGAACTTTTTTCCAATTCTTTGGAATTACTGGGGAACTTATTTCAAATTCTTTGGAATTACTAAGGAACTTATTTCAAATTCTTTGGAATTAATGGGAATCTATTTTAAATTCTTTGGAATTAATGGGAACCTATTTCAAATTCTTTGGAATTACTGGGGAACTTTTTTAAAATTCTTTGGAAATACTGGGAAACTTTTTTCAAATTCTTTGGAATTACTGGGGAACTTATTTCCAATTCTTTGGAATTAATGGGGAACTTATTTCAAATTCTTTTGAATTACTGGGGAACTTATTTCAAATAATTTGGTATTACTAGGTAACTTATATCAAATTCTTTGGAATTACTGGGGAACTGTTTTCAAATTCTTTGGAATTAATGGGAACCTATTTCAAATTCTTTGGAATTAATGGGAACCTATTACAAATTCTTTGGAATTAATGGGAACCTATTTCAAATTCTTTGGAATTACTGGGGAATTGTTTTCAAATTCTTTAGAATTAATGGGGAACTTATTTCAGATTTTTTGGAATTACTGGGAACTTATTTCAAATTCTTTGGAATTAATGGGAACCTATTTGAAATTCTTTGGAATTAATGGGAACCTATTTCAAATTCTTTGGAATTACTAGGGAATCTATTTAAAATTCTTTGGAATTATTGGGAACCTATTTCAAATTTTTTGGAATTAATGGGAACCTATTTCAAATTCTTTGGGATTACTGGGGAACCTATTTCAAATTCTTTGGGATTAATGGGAACCTATTTCAAATTCTTTGGAATTAATGGGAACCAATTTCAAATTCTTTGGAATTACTAGGGAATCTATATAAAATTCTTTGGAATTAGTGGGAACCTATTTCAAATTCTTTGGAATTAATGGGAACCTATTTCAAATTCTTTGGAATTACTGGGGAACCTATTTCAAATTCTTTGGGATTAGTGGGAACCTATTTCAAATTCTTTGGAATTACTGGGGAACTTATTTCAAATTCTTTGGAATTACTGGTGAACTCATTTCAAATTTTTTGGAATTACTGGGGAACTTATTTCAAATTCTTTGGAATTACTGGGGAACTTTTTTCAAATTTCTTGTAATTACTGGGGAACTTATTTCAAATTCTTTGGAATTACTGGGGAACTTTTTACAAATTCCTTGGAATTACTGGGGAATTTATTTCCAATTCTTTGGAATTACTGGGGAACTTATTTCAAATTCTTTGGAATTGCTGGGGAACTTTTTTCAAATTCTTTGTAATTACTGGTTAACTTATTTCAAATTCTTTGGAATTACTGGGGAACTTTTTTCAAATTCTTTGGAATTACTGGGGAACTTATTTCCTATTCTTTGGAATTACTTGGGAACTTATTTCCAATTCTTTGGAATTGCTGGGGAACTTTTTTCAAATTCCTTGTAATTACTGGGGAACTTATTTCAAATTCTTTGGAATTACTGGGGAACTTATTTCAAATTCTTTGGAATTACTGGGGAACTTATTTCCAATTCTTTGGAATTACTGGGGAACTTATTTCAAATTCTTTGGAATTGCTGGGGAACTTTTTTCAAATTCTTTGGAATTACTGGGGAACTTTTTTCAAATTACTTGTAATTACTGGGGAACTTATTTCCAATTCTTTGGAATTACTGGGGAACTTATTTCAAATTTTTTGGAATTGCTGGGGAACTTTTTTTAAATTTCTTGTAATTACTGGGGAACTTATTTCAAATTCTTTGGAATTACTGGGGAATTTTTTACAAATTCTTTGGAATTACTGGGGAACTTATTTCCAATTCTTTGGAATTACTGGGGAACTTATTTCAAATTCTTTGGAATTGCTGGGGAACTTTTTTCAAATTCTTTGTAATTACTGGGGAACTTATTTCAAATTCTTTGGAATTACTGGGGAACTTTTTTCAAATTCTTTGGAATTACTGGGGAACTTATTTCAAATTCTTTGGAATTACTGGGGAACTTATTTCCAATTCTTTGGAATTGCTGGAGAACTTTTTTCAAATTCCTTGTAATTACTGGGGAACCTATTTCAAATTCTTTGGAATTACTGGGGAACTTATTTCAAATTCTTTGGAATTACTGGGGAACTTAATTCCAATTCTTTGGAATTACTGGGAACTTATTTCAAATTCTTTGGAATTACTGGGGAACATTTTTCAAATTCTTTGTAATTACTGGGGAACTTATTTCAAATTCTTTGGAATTACTGGGGAACTTTTTTCAAATTCTTTGGAATTATTGGGGAACTTATTTCCAATTTTTTGGAATTACTGGGGAACTTTTTTCAAATTCTTTGGAATTGCTGGGGAACTTATTTCAAATTCTTTGGAATTACCGGGGAATTTTTTTTCAAATTCTTTGGAATTACTGGGAAACTTATTTCAAATTCTTTGGAATTACTGGGGAACTTTTTTAAAATTCTTTGGAATTACTGGGGAACTTATTTCAAATTCTTTGGAATTACTGGGGAACTTATTTCCAATTCTTTAGAATTACTGGGGAACTTTTTTCCAATTCTTTGGAATTACTGGGGAACTTATTTCAAATTCTTTGGAATTACTAAGGAACTTATTTCAAATTCTTTGGAATTAATTGGAATCTATTTCAAAATCTTTGGAATTAATGGGAACCTATTTCAAATTCTTTGGAATTACTGGGGAACTTTTTTAAAATTCTTTGGAAATACTGGGAAACTTTTTTCAAATTCTTTGGAATTACTAAGGAACTTATTTCAAATTCTTTGGAATTAATTGGAATCTATTTCAAAATCTTTGGAATTAATGGGAACCTATTTCAAATTCTTTGGAATTACTGGGGAACTTTTTTAAAATTCTTTGGAAATACTGGGAAACTTTTTTCAAATTCTTTGGAATTACTGGGGAACTTATTTCCAATTCTTTGGAATTAATGGGGAACTTATTTCAAATTCTTTTGAATTACTGGGGAACTTATTTCAAATAATTTGGTATTACTAGGTAACTTATTTCAAATTCTTTGGAATTACTGGGGAACTGTTTTCAAATTCTTTGGAATTAATGGGAACCTATTTCAAATTCTTTGGAATTAATGGGAACCTATTTCAAATTCTTTGGAATTACTGGGGAACCTATTTCAAATTCTTTGGGATTAGTGGGAACCTATTTCAAATTCTTTGGAATTACTGGGGAACTTATTTCAAATTCTTTGGAATTACTGGTACACTCATTTCAAATTTTTTGGAATTACTGGGGAACTTATTTCAAATTCTTTGGATTACTGGGGAACTTTTTTCAAATTTCTTGTAATTACTGGGGAACTTATTTCAAATTCTTTGGAATTATTGGGGAACTTTTTACAAATTCTTTGGAATTACTGGGGAACTTATTTCCAATTCTTTAGAATTACTGGGGAACTTATTTCAAATCCTTTGGAATTGCTGGGGAACTTTTTTCAAATTCTTTGTAATTACTGGGGAACTTATTTCAAATTCTTTGGAATTACTGGGGAACTTTTTTCAAATTCTTTGGAATTACTGGGGAACTTATTTCCAATTCTTTGGAATTACTGGGGAACTTATTTCCAATTCTTTGGAATTGCTGGGGAACTTTTTTTAAATTCCTTGTAATTACTGGGGAACTTATTTCAAATTCTTTGGAATTACTGGGGAACTTATTTCAAATTCTTTGGAATTACTGGGGAACTTATTTCCAATTCTTTGTAATTACTGGGGAACTTTTTTCAAATTCTTTGGAATTGCTGGGGAACTTTTTTCAAATTCTTTGTAATTACTGGGGAACTTATTTCAAATTCTTTGGAATTACCTGGGAATTTTTTTCAAATTCTTTGGAATTACTGGGAAACTTATTTCAAATTCTTTGGAATTACTGGGGAACTTTTTTCAAATTCTTTGGAATTACTGGGGAACTTATTTCAAATTCTTTGGAATTACTGGGGAACTTATTTCCAATTCTTTAGAATTACTGGGGAACTTTTTTCCAATTCTTTGGAATTACTGGGGAACTTATTTCAAATTCTTTGGAATTACTAAGGAACTTATTTCAAATTCTTTGGAATTAATGGGAATCTATTTCAAATTCTTTGGAATTAATGGGAACCTATTTCAAATTCTTTGGAATTACTGGGGAACTTTTTTAAAATTCTTTGGAAATACTGGGAAACTTTTTTCAAATTCTTTGGAATTACTGGGGAACTTATTTCCAATTCTTTGGAATTAATGGGGAACTTATTTCAAATTCTTTTGAATTACTGGGGAACTTATTTCAAATAATTTGGTATTACTAGGTAACTTATATCAAATTCTTTGGAATTACTGGGGAACTGTTTTCAAATTCTTTGGAATTAATGGGAACCTATTTCAAATTCTTTGGAATTAATGGGAACCTATTACAAATTCTTTGGAATTAATGGGAACCTATTTCAAATTCTTTGGAATTACTGGGGAATTGTTTTCCAATTCTTTGGAATTAATGGGGCACTTATTTCAGATTTTTTGGAATTACTGGGAACTTATTTCAAATTCTTTGGAATTAATGGGAACCTATTTCAAATTCTTTGGAATTAATGGGAACCTATTTCAAATTCTTTGGAATTACTAGGGAATCTATTTAAAATTCTTTGGAATTATTGGGAACCTATTTCAAATTTTTTGGAATTAATGGGAACCTATTTCAAATTCTTTGGAATTACTGGGGAACCTATTTCAAATTCTTTGGGATTAATGGGAACCTATTTCAAATTCTTTGGAATTAATGGGAACCAATTTCAAAATCTTTGGAATTACTAGGGAATCTATTTAAAATTCTTTGGAATTAGTGGGAAACTATTTCAAATTCTTTGGAATTAATGGGAACCTATTTCAAATTCTTTGGAATTACTGGGGAACCTATTTCAAATTCTTTGGGATTAGTGGGAACCTATTTCAAATTCTTTGGAATTACTGGGGAACTTATTTCAAATTCTTTGGAATTACTGGTGAACTCATTTCAAATTTTTTGGAATTACTGGGGAACTTATTTCAAATTCTTTGGAATTACTGGGGAACTTTTTTCAAATTTCTTGTAATTACTGGGGAACTTATTTCAAATTCTTTGGAATTACTGGGGAACTTTTTACAAATTCCTTGGAATTACTGGGGAACTTATTTCCAATTCTTTGGAATTACTGGGGAACTTATTTCAAATTCTTTGGAATTGCTGGGGAACTTTTTTCAAATTCTTTGTAATTACTGGTTAACTTATTTCAAATTCTTTGGAATTACTGGGGAACTTTTTTCAAATTCTTTGGAATTACTGGGGAACTTATTTCCTATTCTTTGGAATTACTGGGGAACTTATTTCCAATTCTTTGGAATTGCTGGGGAACTTTTTTCAAATTCCTTGTAATTACTGGGGAACTTATTTCAAATTCTTTGGAATTACTGGGGAACTTACTTCAAATTCTTTGGAATTACTGGGGAACTTATTTCCAATTCTTTGGAATTACTGGGGAACTTATTTCAAATTCTTTGGAATTGCTGGGGAACTTTTTTCAAATTCTTTGGAATTACTGGGGAACTTTTTTCAAATTACTTGTAATTACTGGGGAACTTATTTCCAATTCTTTGGAATTACTGGGGAACTTATTTCAAATTTTTTGGAATTGCTGGGGAACTTTTTTTAAATTTCTTGTAATTACTGGGGAACTTATTTCAAATTCTTTGGAATTACTGGGGATTTTTTTACAAATTCTTTGGAATTACTGGGGAACTTATTTCCAATTCTTTGGAATTACTGGGGAACTTATTTCAAATTCTTTGGAATTGCTGGGGAACTTTTTTCAAATTCTTTGTAATTACTGGGGAACTTTTTTCAAATTCTTTGGAATTACTGGGGAACTTATTTCAAATTCTTTGGAATTACTGGGGAACTTATTTCCAATTCTTTGGAATTACTGGGGAACTTATTTCCAATTCTTTGGAATTACCGGGGAATTTTTTTTCAAATTCTTTGGAATTACTGGGAAACTTATTTCAAATTCTTTGGAATTACTGGGGAACTTTTTTAAAATTCTTTGGAATTACTGGGGAACTTATTTCAAATTCTTTGGAATTACTGGGGAACTTATTTCCAATTCTTTAGAATTACTGGGGAACTTTTTTCCAATTCTTTGGAATTACTGGGGAACTTATTTCAAATTCTTTGGAATTACTAAGGAACTTATTTCAAATTCTTTGGAATTAATTGGAATCTATTTCAAAATCTTTGGAATTAATGGGAACCTATTTCAAATTCTTTGGAATTACTGGGGAACTTTTTTAAAATTCTTTGGAAATACTGGGAAACTTTTTTCAAATTCTTTGGAATTACTAAGGAACTTATTTCAAATTCTTTGGAATTAATTGGAATCTATTTCAAAATCTTTGGAATTAATGGGAACCTATTTCAAATTCTTTGGAATTACTGGGGAACTTTTTTAAAATTCTTTGGAAATACTGGGAAACTTTTTTCAAATTCTTTGGAATTACTGGGGAACTTATTTCCAATTCTTTGGAATTAATGGGGAACTTATTTCAAATTCTTTTGAATTACTGGGGAACTTATTTCAAATAATTTGGTATTACTAGGTAACTTATTTCAAATTCTTTGGAATTACTGGGGAACTGTTTTCAAATTCTTTGGAATTAATGGGAACCTATTTCAAATTCTTTGGAATTAATGGGAACCTATTTCAAATTCTTTGGAATTACTGGGGAACCTATTTCAAATTCTTTGGGATTAGTGGGAACCTATTTCAAATTCTTTGGAATTACTGGGGAACTTATTTCAAATTCTTTGGAATTACTGGTACACTCATTTCAAATTTTTTGGAATTACTGGGGAACTTATTTCAAATTCTTTGGATTACTGGGGAACTTTTTTCAAATTTCTTGTAATTACTGGGGAACTTATTTCAAATTCTTTGGAATTATTGGGGAACTTTTTACAAATTCTTTGGAATTACTGGGGAACTTATTTCCAATTCTTTAGAATTACTGGGGAACTTATTTCAAATCCTTTGGAATTGCTGGGGAACTTTTTTCAAATTCTTTGTAATTACTGGGGAACTTATTTCAAATTCTTTGGAATTACTGGGGAACTTTTTTCAAATTCTTTGGAATTACTGGGGAACTTATTTCCAATTCTTTGGAATTACTGGGGAACTTATTTCCAATTCTTTGGAATTGCTGGGGAACTTTTTTTAAATTCCTTGTAATTACTGGGGAACTTATTACAAATTCTTTGGAATTACTGGGGAACTTATTTCAAATTCTTTGGAATTACTGGGGAACTTATTTCCAATTCTTTGTAATTACTGGGGAACTTTTTTCAAATTCTTTGGAATTGCTGGGGAACTTTTTTCAAATTCTTTGTAATTACTGGGGAACTTATTTCAAATTCTTTGGAATTACCTGGGAATTTTTTTCAAATTCTTTGGAATTACTGGGAAACTTATTTCAAATTCTTTGGAATTACTGGGGAACTTTTTTCAAATTCTTTGGAATTACTGGGGAACTTATTTCAAATTCTTTGGAATTACTGGGGAACTTATTTCCAATTCTTTAGAATTACTGGGGAACTTTTTTCCAATTCTTTGGAATTACTGGGGAACTTATTTCAAATTCTTTGGAATTACTAAGGAACTTATTTCAAATTCTTTGGAATTAATGGGAATCTATTTCAAATTCTTTGGAATTAATGGGAACCTATTTCAAATTCTTTGGAATTACTGGGGAACTTTTTTAAAATTCTTTGGAAATACTGGGAAACTTTTTTCAAATTTTTTGGAATTACTGGGGAACTTATTTCCAATTCTTTGGAATTAATGGGGAACTTATTTCAAATTCTTTTGAATTACTGGGGAACTTATTTCAAATAATTTGGTATTACTAGGTAACTTATATCAAATTCTTTGGAATTACTGGGGAACTGTTTTCAAATTCTTTGGAATTAATGGGAACCTATTTCAAATTCTTTGGAATTAATGGGAACCTATTACAAATTCTTTGGAATTAATGGGAACCTATTTCAAATTCTTTGGAATTACTGGGGAATTGTTTTCCAATTCTTTGGAATTAATGGGGCACTTATTTCAGATTTTTTGGAATTACTGGGAACTTATTTCAAATTCTTTGGAATTAATGGGAACCTATTTCAAATTCTTTGGAATTAATGGGAACCTATTTCAAATTCTTTGGAATTACTAGGGAATCTATTTAAAATTCTTTGGAATTATTGGGAACCTATTTCAAATTTTTTGGAATTAATGGGAACCTATTTCAAATTCTTTGGAATTACTGGGGAACCTATTTCAAATTCTTTGGGATTAATGGGAACCTATTTCAAATTCTTTGGAATTAATGGGAACCAATTTCAAAATCTTTGGAATTACTAGGGAATCTATTTAAAATTCTTTGGAATTAGTGGGAAACTATTTCAAATTCTTTGGAATTAATGGGAACCTATTTCAAATTCTTTGGAATTACTGGGAACCTATTTCAAATTCTTTGGGATTAGTGGGAACCTATTTCAAATTCTTTGGAATTACTGGGGAACTTATTTCAAATTCTTTGGAATTACTGGTGAACTCATTTCAAATTTTTTGGAATTACTGGGGAACTTATTTCAAATTCTTTGGAATTACTGGGGAACTTTTTTCAAATTTCTTGTAATTACTGGGGAACTTATTTCAAATTCTTTGGAATTACTGGGGAACTTTTTACAAATTCCTTGGAATTACTGGGGAACTTATTTCCAATTCTTTGGAATTACTGGGGAACTTATTTCAAATTCTTTGGAATTGCTGGGGAACTTTTTTCAAATTCTTTGTAATTACTGGTTAACTTATTTCAAATTCTTTGGAATTACTGGGGAACTTTTTTCAAATTCTTTGGAATTACTGGGGAACTTATTTCCTATTCTTTGGAATTACTGGGGAACTTATTTCCAATTCTTTGGAATTGCTGGGGAACTTTTTTCAAATTCCTTGTAATTACTGGGGAACTTATTTCAAATTCTTTGGAATTACTGGGGAACTTATTTCAAATTATTTGGAATTACTGGGGAACTTATTTCCAATTCTTTGGAATTACTGGGGAACTTATTTCAAATTCTTTGGAATTGCTGGGGAACTTTTTTCAAATTCTTTGGAATTACTGGGGAACTTTTTTCAAATTACTTGTAATTACTGGGGAACTTATTTCCAATTCTTTGGAATTACTGGGGAACTTATTTCAAATTTTTTGGAATTGCTGGGGAACTTTTTTTAAATTTCTTGTAATTACTGGGGAACTTATTTCAAATTCTTTGGAATTACTGGGGAATTTTTTACAAATTCTTTGGAATTACTGGGGAACTTATTTCCAATTCTTTGGAATTACTGGGGAACTTATTTCAAATTCTTTGGAATTGCTGGGGAACTTTTTTCAAATTCTTTGTAATTACTGGGGAACTTTTTTCAAATTCTTTGGAATTACTGGGGAACTTATTTCAAATTCTTTGGAATTACTGGGGAACTTATTTCCAATTCTTTGGAATTGCTGGGGAACTTTTTTCAAATTCCTTGTAATTACAGGGGAACCTATTTCAAATTCTTTGGAATTACTGGGGAACTTATTTCAAATTCTTTGGAATTACTGGGGAACTTATTTCCAATTCTTTGGAATTACTGGGAACTTATTTCAAATTCTTTGGAATTGCTGGGGAACATTTTTCAAATTCTTTGTAATTACTGGGGAACTTATTTCAAATTCTTTGGAATTACTGGGGAACTTTTTTCAAGTTCTTTGGAATTATTGGGGAACTTATTTCCAATTTTTTGGAATTACTGGGGAACTTTTTTCAAATTCTTTGGAATTGCTGGGGAACTTATTTCAAATTCTTTGGAATTACCGGGGAATTTTTTTCAAACTCTTTGGAATTACTGGGAAACTTATTTCAAATTCTTTGGAATTACTGGGGAACTTTTTTCAAATTCTTTTGAAATACTGGGGAACTTATTTCAAATTCTTTGGAATTACTGGGGAACTTATTTCCAATTCTTTAGAATTACTGGGGAACTTTTTTCCAATTCTTTGGAATTACTGGGGAACTTATTTCAAATTCTTTGGAATTACTAAGGAACTTATTTCAAATTCTTTGGAATTAATTGGAATCTATTTCAAAATCTTTGGAATTAATGGGAACCTATTTCAAATTCTTTGGAATTACTGGGGAACTTTTTTAAAATTCTTTGGAAATACTGGGAAACTTTTTTCAAATTCTTTGGAATTACTGGGGAACTTATTTCCAATTCTTTGGAATTAATGGGGAACTTATTTCAAATTCTTTTGAATTACTGGGGAACTTATTTCAAATAATTTGGTATTACTAGGTAACTTATTTCAAATTCTTTGGAATTACTGGGGAACTGTTTTCAAATTCTTTGGAATTAATGGGAACCTATTTCAAATTCTTTGGAATTAATGGGAACCTATTACAAATTCTTTGGAATTAATGGGAACCTATTTCAAATTCTTTGGAATTAATGGGAACCTATTTCAAATTCTTTGGAATTACTGGGGAATTGTTTTCAAATTCTTTGGAATTAATGGGGAACTTATTTCAGATTTTTTGGAATTACTGGGAACTTATTTCAAATTCTTTGGAATTAATGGGAACCTATTTGAAATTCTTTGGAATTAATGGGAACCTATTTCAAATTCTTTGGAATTACTAGTGAATCTATTTAAAATTCTTTGGAATTATTGGGAACCTATTTCAAATTTTTTGGAATTAATGGGAACCTATTTCAAATTCTTTGGAATTACTGGGGAACCTATTTCAAATTCTTTGGGATTAATGGGAACCTATTTTAAATTCTTTGGAATTAATGGGAACCAATTTCAAATTCTTTGGAATTACTAGGGAATCTATTTAAAATTCTTTGGAATTAGTGGGAACCTATTTCAAATTCTTTGGAATTAATGGGAACCTATTTCAAATTCTTTGGAATTACTGGGGAACCTATTTCAAATTCTTTGGGATTAGTGGGAACCTATTTCAAATTCTTTGGAATTACTGGGGAACTTATTTCAAATTCTTTGGAATTACTGGTACACTCATTTCAAATTTTTTGGAATTACTGGGGAACTTATTTCAAATTCTTTGGATTACTGGGGAACTTTTTTCAAATTTCTTGTAATTACTGGGGAACTTATTTCAAATTCTTTGGAATTATTGGGGAACTTTTTACAAATTCTTTGGAATTACTGGGGAACTTATTTCCAATTCTTTAGAATTACTGGGGAACTTATTTCAAAAACTTTGGAATTGCTGGGGAACTTTTTTCAAATTCTTTGTAATTACTGGGGAACTTATTTCAAATTCTTTGGAATTACTGGGGAACTTTTTTCAAATTCTTTGGAATTACTGGGGAACTTATTTCCAATTCTTTGGAATTACTGGGGAACTTATTTCCAATTCTTTGGAATTGCTGGGGAACTTTTTTCAAATTCCTTGTAATTACTGGGGAACTTATTTCAAATTCTTTGGAATTACTGGGGAACTTATTTCAAATTCTTTGGAATTACTGGGGAACTTATTTCCAATTCTTTGGAATTACTGGGGAACTTATTTCAAATTCTTTGGAATTGCTGGGGAATTTTTTTCAAATTCTTTGGAATTACTGGAGAACTTTTTTCAAATTCCTTGTAATTACTGGGGAACTTATTTCCAATTCTTTGGAATTACTGGGGAACTTATTTCAAATTCTTTGGAATTACTGGGGAACTTTTTTTTAAATTTCTTGTAATTACTGGGGAACTTATTTCAAATTCTTTGGAATTACTGGGGAACTTTTTTCAAATTCTTTGGAATTACTGGGGAACTTATTTCCAATTCTTTGGAATTACTGGGAACTTATTTCCAATTCTTTGGAATTGCTGGGGAACTTTTTTCAAATTCCTTGTAATTACTGGGGAACTTATTTCAAATTCTTTGGAATTACTGGGGAACTTATTTCAAATCTTTGGAATTACTGGGGAACTTATTTCCAATTCTTTGGAATTACTGGGAACTTATTTCAAATTCTTTGGAATTGCTGGGGAACTTTTTTCAAATTCTTTGTAATTACTGGGGAACTTATTTCAAATTCTTTGGAATTACTGGGGAACTTTTTTCAAATTCTTTGGAATTATTGGGAACTTATTTCCAATTTTTTGGAATTACTGGGGAACTTTTTTCAAATTCTTTGGAATTGCTGGGGAACTTTTTTCAAATTCTTTGTAATTACTGGGGAACTTATTTCAAATTCTTTGGAATTACCGGGGAATTTTTTTCAAATTCCTTGGAATTACTGGGAAACTTATTTCAAATTCTTTGGAATTACTGGGGAACTTTTTTCAAATTCTTTGGAATTACTGGGGAACTTATTTCAAATTCTTTGGAATTACTGGGGAACTTATTTCCAATTCTTTAGAATTACTGGAGAACTTTTTTCCAGTTCTTTGGAATTACTGGGGAACTTATTTCAAATTCTTTGGAATTACTAAGGAACTTATTTCAAATTCTTTGGAATTAATGGGAATCTATTTCAAATTCTTTGGAATTAATGGGAACCTATTTCAAATTCTTTGGAATTACTGGGGAACTTTTTTAAAATTCTTTGGAAATACTGGGAAACTTTTTTCAAATTCTTTGGAATTACTGGGGAACTTATTTCCAATTCTTTGGAATTAATGGGGAACTTATTTCAAATTCTTTTGAATTACTGGGGAACTTATTTCAAATAATTTGGTATTACTAGGTAACTTATTTCAAATTCTTTGGAATTACTGGGGAACTGTTTTCAAATTCTTTGGAATTAATGGGAACCTATTTCAAATTCTTTGGAATTAATGGGAACCTATTACAAATTCTTTGGAATTAATGGGAACCTATTTCAAATTCTTTGGAATTACTGGGGAATTGTTTTCAAATTCTTTGGAATTAATGGGGAACTTATTTCAGATTTTTTGGAATTACTGGGAACTTATTTCAAATTCTTTGGAATTAATGGGAACCTATTTCAAATTCTTTGGAATTAATGGGAACCTATTTCAAATTCTTTGGAATTACTAGGGAATCTATTTAAAATTCTTTGGAATTATTGGGAACCTATTTCAAATTTTTTGGAATTAATGGGAACCTATTTCAAATTCTTTGGAATTACTGGGGAACCTATTTCAAATTCTTTGGGATTAATGGGAACCTATTTCAAATTCTTTGGAATTAATGGGAACATATTTCAAATTCTTTGGAATTACTAGGGAATCTATTTAAAATTCTTTGGAATTAGTGGGAACCTATTTCAAATTTTTTGGGATTAATGGGAACCTATTTCAAATTCTTTGGAATTACTGGGGAACCTATTTCAAATTCTTTGGGATTAGTGGGAGCCTATTTCAAATTCTTTGGAATTACTGGGGAACTTATTTCAAATTCTTTGGAATCACTGGTGAACTCATTTCAAATTTTTTGGAATTACTGGGGAACTTATTTCAAATTCTTTGGAATTACTGGGGAACTTTTTTCAAATTTCTTGTAATTACTGGGGAACTTATTTCAAATTCTTTGGAATTACTGGGGAACTTTTTACAAATTCTTTGGAATTACTGGGGAACTTATTTCCAATTCTTTGGAATTACTGGGGAACTTATTTCAAATTCTTTGGAATTGCTGGGGAACTTTTTTCAAATTCTTTGTAATTACTGGGGAACTTATTTCAAATTCTTTGGAATTACTGGGGAACTTTTTTCAAATTCTTTGGAATTACTGGGGAACTTATTTCCAATTCTTTGGAATTACTGGGGAACTTATTTCCAATTCTTTGGAATTGCTGGGGAACTTTTTTCAAATTCCTTGTAATTACTGGGGAACTTATTTCAAATTCTTTGGAATTACTGGGGAACTTATTTCCAATTCTTTGGAATTACTGGGGAACTTATTTCCAATTCTTTGGAATTACTGGGGAACTTATTTCCAATTCTTTGGAATTGCTGGGGAACTTTTTTCAAATTCCTTGTAATTACTGGGGAACTTATTTCAAATTCTTTGGAATTACTGGGGAACTTATTTCCAATTCTTTGGAATTACTGGGGAACTTATTTCCAATTCTTTGGAATTACTGGGGAACTTATTTCAAATTCTTTGGAATTGCTGGGGAACTTTTTTCAAATTCTTTGTAATTACTGGGGAACTTATTTCAAATTCTTTGGAATTACTGGGGAACTTTTTTCAAATTCTTTGGAATTATTGGGGAACTTATTTCCAACTTTTTGGAATTACTGGGGAACTTTTTTCAAATTCTTTGGAATTGCTGGGGAACTTTTTTCAAATTCTTTGTAATTACTGTGGAACTTATTTCAAATTCTTTGGAATTACCGGGGAATTTTTCTCAAATTCTTTGGAATTACTGGGGAACTTATTTCAAATTCTTTGGAATTACTGGGGAACTTTTTTCAAATTCTTTGGAATTACTGGGGAACTTATTTCAAATTCTTTGGAATTACTGGGGAACTTATTTCCAATTCTTTAGAATTACTGGGGAACTTTTTTCCAATTCTTTGGAATTACTAGGGAAATTATTTCAAATTCTTTGGAATTACTAAGGAACTTATTTCAAATTCTTTGGAATTAATGGGAACCTATTTCAAATTCTTTGGAATTAATGGCAACCTATTTCAAATTCTTTGGAATTAATGGGAACCCATTTCAAATTCTTTGGAATTACTGGGGAACTTTTTTAAAATTCTTTGGAAATACCGGGAAACTTTTTTCAAATTCTTTGGAATTACTGGGGAACTTATTTCCAATTCTTTGGAATTAATGGGGAACTTATTTCAAATTCTTTTGAATTACTGGGGAACTTATTTCAAATAATTTGGTATTACTAGGTAACTTATTTCAAATTCTTTGGAATTAATGTGAACCTATTTCAAATTCTTTGGAATTAATGGGAACCTATTCCAAATTCTTTGGAATTACTGGGGAACTTATTTCAAATTCTTTGGAATTAATGGGGAACTTATTTCAGATTTTTTGGAATTACTGGGAACTTATTTCAAATTCTTTGGAATTAATGGGAACGTATTTCAAATTCTTTGGAATTAATGGGAACCTATTTCAAATTCTTTGGAATTACTATGGAATCTATTTAAAATTCTTTGGAATTATTGGGAACCTATTTCAAATTTTTTGGAATTAATGGGAACCTATTTCAAATTCTTTGGAATTACTGGGGAACCTATTTCAAATTCTTTGGGATTAATGGGAACCTATTTCAAATTCTTTGGAATTAATGGGAACCTATTTCAAATTCTTTGGAATTACTAGGGAATCTATTTAAAATTCTTTGGAATTAGTGGGAACCTATTTCAAATTCTTTGGAATTAATGGGAACCTATTTCAAATTCTTTGGAATTACTGGGGAACCTATTTCAAATTCTTTGGGATTAGTGGGAACCTATTTCAAATTCTTTGGAATTACTGGGGAACTTATTTCAAATTCTTTGGAATTACTGGTGAACTCATTTCAAATTTTTTGGAATTACTGGGGAACTTATTTCAAATTCTTTGGAAATACTGGTGAACTTATTTCCAATTCTTTGGAATTACTGGGGAACCTATTTCAAATTCTTTGGGATTAATGGGAACATATTTCAAATTCTTTGGAGTTACTGGGAACTTATTTCCAATTCTTTGGAATCACTGGTGAACTTATCTCAAATTCTTTGGAATTACTGGGGAACCTATTTCAAATTCTTTGGAATTATTGGGAACTTATTTCAAATTCTTTGTAATTACTGTATAATGACAGAATTTTTTTTAATGCGTACAAAATCACTTTCTTTTTTCTTTGATAAATTATACAGCGATTGAATTTCACAATCACTTCATAATTTCTACAATTCTATACCAAAGTTTATTAAACAAAGCTCATGTATTTTAAATGCAAGTTTACAAATACAAAATTACATATACAAAGTTACACATTGAAGTAATTTTCTGGAAAAAAAAAATATGTTTCATATTTATTACCATAAAATAACTTGGATGTGAAACTCGTCTCGCCAGGACTCCTCGCTGCTGGGAGGGAGGACTCTGGTGACTGGTACAACACGAGAACCTACGCTACCGGGGTCTAAAGCGATGTCAGGCAGGGCAGGCGATCGGGACTACCGTCTACCCCAAAGTCAAAGCGAAGTCCTTCAAGAAGAAGGCAACCTTACTTACCCCATATAAAATGGGAAAAAGACACGTTAATAGAAGACATAACTTTTATGATACTTCCAAAGATATTCTTTCAATTCAAGTAAAAATAATCAGAGCTGTTATTACTAAAATGAAAATCCATTGAATAATTAATATGATCAAAATGACGATTGAAGAACGATGCTGTTCTCGATTAATTAAATTAAACCCTTATTAATTATCTTGTTTAATGAATTATAAACGTAAGGGAAGAAGACTGCTTACTGCTTCAATAACGTCTTTGGCATTAATATTAATTCAAATTCAACTGTGATTTGTGTTCCCTTCTAATGACATTTTAATGGCTGGAATTGTCTCCTTGATGCCTCCTGATTTCGTTATTAGATATTTTTTTTTATCCTGATTTCGCTGTTAAATATTTTATTTATACTGATTCGCTGTGAAATGATTTTTTATCCTGATTTCGCTGTTAAATATATTTTATCATGATTTCGATGCTAAGTATATTTTATCATGATTTCGATGTTAAATATTATGTTTTATCCTGATTTTGCTGTTCAATAATTTTTCATATCCTGATTTCGCTGTTAAATATTTTTCTTTAAATCCTGATTTCGCTGTTGAATTATTTTCTTATCCTGATTTCGCTGTTAAATATTTTCTTAATCCTGATTTCGCTGTTAAATAATTTTCCATCCTGATTTTGCTGTTAATTTTTTTATCCTGATTTCGCTGTTAATTTTTTTTTATCCTGATTTCGCTGTTAAATATGCTTTATCTTGATTTCGCTGTTAAATCATTCTTTTTATCCTGATTTTGCTGTTATATAATTTGATATCCTGATTTCGCTGTTAAATATTTTTTTCCCATGTTTCGCTGTTAAATATTATTTTCCCAGATTTCGCTGTTAAATATTTTTTTCCCAGATTTTGCTGTTAAATATTTTTTTCCCAGATTTCGCTGTTAAATATTTTTTTTCCAAGATTTCGCTGTTAAATATTCTTTTCCCAGATTTCACTGTTAAATCTTTTGTTACCATATCTGTACTTCAATTCTTATTAGATTCCGCAGTAACATAACATTATCAATGGAGGTAATAGTTTATTAATCGATACTTTTATAAAGTGTTTTTTTTTTCCTCTTCTTCCCCTAAAAACTATTTTCAAAGAAATTAGTTATAAAGTTAGGAGAGAGAGAGAGAGAGAGAGAGAGAGAGAGAGAGAGAGAGAGAGAGAGAGAGAGAGAGAGAGAGAGAGAGTACATTATATATGATAATGAGGTTTCCCAGAATCATAATAATCCTATTTGGCATCGCACATCCTACCTCATGTCCTTTGATGAGTTTATATCATCATTTACCCTTCCCGCCACCCTCTTTAGAGGTTTAAAGGCCGTTCGTGAATGGCAGAGGCAAGGTACAGTGACATTGCCCTTTCAAGCTGGAAGTTAGGTTCTGACCATATGTATATGTACATATGATCAGCGCCCAAGCCCACTCTCCACCCAAGCTAGGACCAAGGAAGGCCAGGCAATGGCTGCTAATGACTCAGCAGATAGACCTATAGGCTCCCCAAAAATCCCCGCTCTTTAGCTCACAAGGATGGTGAGGTTGCAGCGAGCAAAGAAGATAACGAGTTTGAGTGGGACTCGAACCAAAGTCTGGTGATCCCCAGTCAGGGACGTTACCACATCGCCCACCACAACCCTTGTCGAAACTCTTCCGGGAACTGATATGTTCCAAAATTATTTCTTAAATGAGATGACGCAGATTATGTGCCTTGAAATTGGAAGATGAAAAATAGGAAAAAAAAATAATCATTGAAGAGAGTTGTGGTGGCTTATGTGCTAACGTCCTTGCCTGGTGATCGCCAGATTGGAGGTTCGAGTCATAATCAAACTCGTCAGTTCCTTTGGTTGCTGCAACCTCATCATCCTTGTGAGCTAAGGATGGGGGGCTTGACTACACATACACCGAATAGTATGGCCTATTCTTTACAGATTCCCCTCTGTCCTCATACACTTGATAACACGGAGATTACCAAACAATTTTTCTTCACCCAAAGGGTACTAATGCAATGTAATTGTTCAGTGGCTACTTTCCTCTTGGTGAGGGTAGAAGAGACTCTTTAGCTATGGTAAGCAGCTCTTCCATGAGAAGGAAACTCCAAAATCAAACCCTTGTTCTCTAGTCTTGGGTAGTGCCATAGCCTCTGTACCATGGTTTTCCACTGTCTTGGGTTAGAGTTCTCTTGCTTGAGGCTACACTTGGGCACACTATTCTATCTAATTTCTCTACCTCTTGTTCTGTTAAAGTTTTTTTTATAGTTTATATGGGAAATATTTACTTTAATGTTACTTTTCTTAAAATATTTTAGTTTTCCTTGATTCCTTTCCTCACTGGGCTATTTTCCCAGTTGAAGCCCCTGTGCTTATTGCATTCTACTTTTCCAAGAAGGGTTGTAGCTTAGCAAATAATAATAATAATAATAGTAATAGTATATGCTTAAGGGATTCTTTTAACCTATATTGAACCAAGAAACAGATTTACTGACACGCACGCATTTACTTAGAAAATGATGCTAAGGTTTATTTTATACCTGAATTACACTCTGGAACGCCCTTATTAACAAACACAATTCCGTAGGTGGATGACGCAACACAGTAAAGCGTTGGCGAAGACATAGAAATGTGACCATTTTATTTTCATTCATTTCATTTGTCCATGTTGATTACGCTGATTACAAGAACATCAAATTACACCATAGTCTTGTAACTTCTAGCATATAACTATTACTCCGTAAATGATTTAAATCTGTAATGAATAATGATATTCTCCATTTAAGAAATTCCATTTGGCAGCGCTGTCCCAAACTCGTCCCACCAACCTTAACTATGTTGATGATTGTTACCTTGGTCACTTGTACAAGGACATGACCTACTATTCATGTGTTATGATGGAGAATGGAAATATCAACCACTTCTATAAGTAAACTCAGTTTGCTTCCGATAGCATATGAAAAATTCATACCAATTTCTGATAAAAATATCCATTCCTAATAAGGAAACGATCGTTGAACAATTTACCAACTACCAATTCTCTAGCCTCTACCTTCCCAGCACACTTTTTTGACCCACGTGGTCCTCAAATAATACACTATATTAGTTGGGACAAGGTGCCTCTGATGCCATCTATTGGCAGTAAAGTAAAACTGGTTACGACATGATGGTGCGGCCACTAGGGAGTCTGCGCTATTATGCCTTTCGGAAGCTAACAATATTGTTATTCTACGTAGCTTTTACTAACAATATGTCATACAATGAAACATATTGATCATCATTTGGTTTAGTAAAAAGGTAATTGAAAATTAGATTAAATAACTATGTAATTACTTGATTGTCTCGCTGATTTCAATACATGTGGCATATCTTGACCCCCAAATGTAATTGAACTAACGCTTGTTTGCTGAGGAAATAATTTCTGTGATATTTATTGTGAAATTTGTGATTTCCTAAGAATTAGGTTGTGGGCAGACAACAAGGGACTTCAAGTTCACGTGCGTCTGTTTTATAGCAATTTTGTGCCAAATAGCAACAGAAATGAAGATATGAAAATTATAATGAGTGGATGATGGGGATAATTATCAATTCATACTCTCCTGCTAAGGCCATCTATTGGCCATGAAAATAAACAATATGTAGAGCTCTTTCATCCTTGCATTCTGGAACCTTCCAATACGTCAGTTTGGTTTGAAAATAGCCAAAGATAGCCTACGTAATTGGAACTGAACTTAATTTATTCCTGGCACACATATTTCTACATAAATATCAATCTATCACCCTTTTCCAATAGGATAGAGTCATTCACACGAATGGAACAAGGGACGTGTGCTGCCATCTTTTGACAAGAAGTACAAACACTCCGATTCTACTCAAATTTGTCGAAGTGTGTGATTAAGTAAACATGCTTTCATAGTATTTTTTCAAATTAATGCATAAAGAAATTAATTTACCAATAATACCATCTTTCTTCAGATTTTCAGGCTCTAAGTTATGGTAATTATAATATAAAATACAGATAATATGTAATACAAAAATACATAGAGCAGATCCCAATATTCTTAAAGCAAAGAGTTCGACTTCAGCAATAGAAGTAAAAACTCCAAAAATTAACCAGTTAATAACCAGTTAATTGCCCAGTTAACCAGTCCGCAGTTAATACGTTGTTAGGTAACCATAAGCCTAATTATAGATATCAACACTCTATAAAAGTGCCTGGTTACATGTAATATATAAATACAGTATAAAACATTAGTACAGACAGGTCAAATAATAATAATAATAATAATAATAACACAAATAATAATAATAATAATAATAATAATAATACGCTTAATTTTAGCATATATCATATACAAGGTAAATGATTTGAAAACTACTAAAATTAAAAGAAAAACAATTACATCATAAGATATTGAGGATATAACAGTTTAAAAATAAGTAGGAACAAGTAAATAAACGCTCAGAAAGGTTTCAGCATAGCTGGTATCATACACACACGCATATAAATACGTATATTTGCATATAAACAGTATACACAAAGCCATAATACGTATAATAGAATTAGATATACGTATAGAGGATTGAATAATACCCAAAGATTTAAGAATTCTTAATAGAAAGACGGAGAAGAAATGTAGAACGTCTTTGGACCCTTGAAAAAGACCTCCCAAATACTGACACCCCTCAACAACAACAACAACAACAACAACCCCCCCCCCCCACACACACACATGGCCCACAGGTGTCAAGTGCCAATCAGGATCTAAACAGTCTCTCTGTCGTCGACCTACACACTCCTGTGTCATGTCTCCTAATCCGTTTAGGTATTTATGATCTCTTAAATTATAGGTGGCAACTTAGTGTCACCCGAAGCACCCAGCTATGAATATTATTGGGGTGAAAGGTGAAAGTCTGTTTATTAGTCAGCGAAAATAGACTGGCTCTTGTAGTGTGGCTCTTCCCGACACATTGAAGGAGGGAGTGAAATAGTTTGATTGGGTTGAATATGTCAATGGTTTCAAAGGTTTAAAGGCCGTTCATGAATGGCAGAAGCGAGGGACAGTGACGTTGTCCTATCAAGCAGGACAATGTCCTACAGACTGACCATATATACATGTGATTAGAGCCCTAACTCCCTCTCCACCCAAGCTAGGATTAAGGAGGGCCAGGGATTTTAGGGTTGTGGTGGCCGATGTGGTAACTTCCCTGACTGGCGAACGCCAGTCTAGAGTTCAAGTCCCGCTGAAACTTATTAGTTCCTTTGGTCCCTGCAACCTCACCATCCTTATGAGCTAAGGATGAAGGGTTGCGGGAGCCTTAAGGTCTATCTGCTGAGTCATCAGTAGCCATTGCCTGGCCCTCCCTGGTCCAAGCTTGGGTGGAGAGGGGCTTGGGCGCCAATCATATGTATATATGGTCTGTCTCTAAGGCATTGTCCTGCTTGGTAGGGCAATGTCACTGCCCCTTGCCTCTGCCATTCATGAGTGTCCTTTAGACCTTTAAAAGCAAAGGCACAAGTAAAGGAAATAATAATAACAGATAGTAAGAATACTATGAAAAAAAGTTAAAAGAGATATGATTAATTATTGTATTAGGTTAACATTAAGGCCATAAAAAGAAGAATGTACCTATTATATGAATTACATTGTGGTTAAACTACACTTTACATTACTCTCACTAATACTTAATTGTCCAAACTAGTCCCTAATAGGGTTAGCTAGTTAACTGTTCTCACTCTTCTTTCATCCAGCTTTCCTATCTGGTAAAAAGTTATTAAACAGATCAGATACTAAATGAACCAACAGAATATATAAACATAAACACAAACATACGCACACACAGACACACGCGCACAAACATGGGAGACATTGTTGTGTTGCAAAACCAAACGATGAACAGAAGGCGTAAACA
>NC_090736.1:7543156-7568156 GCF_036898095.1 Palaemon carinicauda | reverse complement strand
TATAAAAAGAGACTTATGTCAGCTTGTTCATGTTAAAAACATTTGCTACAACTTTGAACTTTTGAGGTGTCTATGAATGACGTTTATATACGTTTTAGCCATAAAATGGAGTTTGACAGCGACTCTTATAATCTCATGAATGGCGGAGGCAAGGGACAGTGACATTGCCCTATCGAGTAGAGCAATGCCCTAGAGACTGACCATACATACGTATGATCAGCACCCCAGCCCTCTCTCCACCCAAGCTAGGACCAAGGAGGACCAGGCAATGGCTGCTGATAACTCAACGGATAGACCTATAGCCTCCCCCCCCCCATCCTTAGCTTACAAGAATGGTGAGGTTGCAGCGACCAAGGTAACTAATGAGTTTAAGCGGGACTCGAACTCCAGTCTGGCGTTCACCAGTCAGGGACGTTGCCTCATCGGCCACTACAACCATAACTGGAAATATCTTTTCATGCGCCCATCCTTAGCTCACAAGAATGGTGAGGTTGCAGCGACCAAAGTAACTAATGAGTTTAAGCGGGACTCGAACGCCAGTCTGGTGTTCACCAGTCAGGGACGTTGCCGCATCGGCCACTACAACCCTGAGTGGAATTACCTTTTCATGCTTATCATTGTACTTCCGTTGATGATTAGCTTTCACAGATAACAGGGGAAGAAAGATTAGGCGAAGGCAGGTGTTTCTGATAACAGAAGTTGGAAGAGACACATCAAAGAAACCGATCTCTTGATTTAATTAGATTGCAAATTCAGGTTTAAAAGACGCTCATGAAAGGCAGGGCCAAGAGGCAGTGACATTGCCCTATCGAGCAGGACAATGTCCTAGAGACGCACCATTTACACAACCTACTCTCCACCCAAGCTAGGATCAAGGAGGACCAGGTGATGACTGCTGAGGACTCAGCAGATAGACATATAGGCATCCCTAACCCCCCACCCCACCCCCACCATCCATATCTCAAAAGGATGATGAGGTTGCAGTGACCAAAGAAACTAACGACTTTGAGTGGGACTCGACCTGTAGGCTCCCCCGAAACCCGCCCCCTCCTTAGCTCCTAAGGATGTTAAGTTTGCAGTGACCAAAGAAACTAACGAGTTTGAGCAGGACTCGACCTATAAGCTCCCCCAAACTACCCACCACCCTTAGCTCATAAGGATGATGCGGTTACAGCGACCAAAGGAACTAACGAGTTTGAGCGGGACTTGAACCCCAGCCTGGCGTTCACCAGTCAGGGACGTTTCCACATCGGCCACCACAACCTCTAATGAGAAAGATGACGGGAGTTGTTCCATATAGAAACTTAAAAGTCTTTTGGGTATATCTACTGTATACTATACCAGTATCGTTTACAAATGCTTGTCACAGAGACAGCTTGAGAAAAAAAAAAAAAAAAAAAAAAATCTCACAGACCACTGTATGTCCTGGGTGGTCTTTCCATCTTTCCCTTCCATTTCTTTTCGTTGAGTTTGTTTTCGTTACTTATTTCCTGGTTAGTACAGAATGTAGGTCTGAATTTCCTTTTGTTTTTTTTTCTTTTTTACTGTATTTTCATACTGTCTGTAATGTATTTACCTATGGGGCTGGTATGTAATTTCACGCTGAAAATGTGTGTTGAATATGATAATATTGATAATGGTAACAATAATTTTATATATATGCATATATATATATATATATATATATATATATATATATATATATATATATATATATATACATATATATATATATATATATATATATATATATATATATGTATATATATATGTATATATATATATATATATATATATATATATATATATATATATATATATATATATATATATATATATATATAATAATAACACTGATAATCATAATAATGAGATATATAACAATTATAAAGTCATGATATTATTATTATTATTATTATTATTATTATTATCATAATTTATGCGGAAATGGTCATGCAATGAACACATATTCCCTTATTGTGTTATCATTTACCCTCTTCTGTTTTCTTAAAATTATTAATTTACATTTATTTTCTTTACTTAATCTGGCACTATTACAGGTATATTTTTGCTGCCTGTTTTCCCCAGCCCGTTGCATGACAGACAAGCATTTTTATACCAAGTTCTGCACATCACGTCACAAGATGTAATTATCTTCCCTCTCATTTATAAAACGTTCCCTTTTGTATCTCATAAGAGGATATGTATATTTAAAGGCTAAAAGGTTAAAGCTGTCTGGTTTTAGTTCCAGTTCCAATAGAATAGATACTCACCAGAACGTCAGATGGGCCTAACCACAGCAGTAGCCTCCCCAGCTTAAACTCACGGTCTCGGGCTGGGATCGATCTGCTGCCACGCAAATGTTAGGCATACACTTCACCACAGTGCTAGCCAGTAGGGCTATTACATTATTTGGATGTATTGAACGATTTTTTTTTAAACCTATTGCTCATAACGTCATTATCCCAACAGATATATGATATACAAAAATATAACATTAGTTGATAAAGTTGGAAATAAAACAGGATACCAATAATAGGAAAGAACGGTGTTCTACGTGCAAAAGCAATAAGCATATTATGATGCTTTCATCCAGGAATGTGGGCGGAGTCACTTGACAGGTTCCACGCAGTAGTAGATTTAGACGATAAGATTAAAATCCTCAGACCTCATGAGACCAGCAACGACCAGACATGTCTCGCGAAAGTTGCCTTGGATAGAAGACGATTAGACTGAGGGTCGTTAAGATAATAATTTCAGTTTCAGTGGATTAAAGGCCACTCATGAATGGCAGTGGCAAGGGACAGTGACATTGCCCTAGCTATCAGGACAGTGCCCTAGAGACTGACCATATATACATGTGATCAATTAAAGGTTTAAAGGCCGCTCATGAATGGCAGAGGCAAGGGACAGTGACATTGCCCTATCAAGCAGGACAATGCCCTAGAGACTGACCACCAGTGCCCAAGCCTCCTCTCCATCCAAGCTAGGACCAAGGAGGGCCAGGCAATGGCTGCTGATGACTCTGCAGATAGACCGATAGACACCACTCAAACAACCCCCTCCCCATCCTTACCTCACAAGGATGGTAAGGTTGCAGCGACCAAACTAACGGGTTTAAGCGGGACTCGAACTCCAGTCTGGCGATCACTAGGCAAGGACGTTACCAACAAGTCACCACAACTTAGTGTTAGGATGAGACAGATTGGTGAACTTTTGCTCGATAACTCAGTTATTAGATATTATGGGAGACTTCTTTGCAAAACTATTTCGTCCACAAGGTCAAAGGTCAAATCAGAAATTGACAGTAATGACTATGATCCTGACTACGGTCGTGGCACCAAGACTACTGAATCTGAATAGAAACAATGTATGTGATAAATAAAACTTAATGATATTTATAATTGAACCTTTTTGCTGAATCAAAAGATTATATACCGTGGTGTATTCAACCAGTTGAAATTTCAACCACATCTTTTGTAAAATGTGATCTACCATATAAAATAATATTATCATGTTATTATCAAAGGTACAAAACTCAAAAATATAAATCGCTGATAGACCTTATATCTATGCATCGTTTGGTGAAGCCTATGGAGAACAGCAAGTGATTGAGAAATTCCTGAACACGCCTTGATATAGTTATAGTTTATAGGTAGCCTGTAGGTATAGGTATAGGTAGCTTATAGGTATAGGCATGGGTAGCCTATAGGTATAGGTATAGACAGCCTATAGGTATAGGTATAGGTACAGGTAGCCTATAGATAAAGGTATATGTAGCCTTTAGATAGCCTATAGATAAAGGTATAGGTAGCCTATAGGTATAGGTATAAGTATAGGTATCCTATAGGCATAGGTATAGGTATCCTATAGGCATAGGTATAGGTAGCCTATAGGTATAGATATACTGTATGTAGCTTATAGATAGGTATAGGTAGCCTATAGTTATGAATATAGGTAACATATAGGTATAGGCATAGGTAGCCTATAGGTATAGGCATAGGTAGCCTATAGATATAAGTACAGGTATCCTATACATATAGGTATCCTATAGGTATAGGTATAGGTATCCCATAAGTTTAGGTAGCCTATAGGTATAGGTATAGGAAGCTTATAGGTATAGGTATAGGTAGCCAATAGGTATAGGTATAGGTTTCGTCGTTCTCAGGTCCTGTCATTAGCTTAGAGAAGACCACGTGCGTTGTACTAATTATTACATGACATATCATCTTCCGCTTCGAGACAAGCTCTCTGCTTACCCAGCTCATAAACACAATTAAAAGTGTGAAGCATGTATGTATCTCAATCTATCTATCTATTTATCTATCTATCTATCTATCTATCTATCTATCTATATATATATATATATATATATATATATATATATATATATATATATATATATATATATATATTTATATATTTACACATATATATGTGTATTATATGCAATATATATATATATATATATATATATATATATATATATATATATATATATATTTATATATCTGTTAATTTATATATATATATATATATATATATATATATATATATATATATATATATATATATATATATATATATATATATATATATATATATATTTATTATACATAGCTTATATATATGAATCTATTCATATACTTATAAATGTACCCTCTTTACATACTCGGTCCATTTAGATTTTCACTTAAATAATATATCTTTTTGACCGTGCATAATCACATACTCACGACTTCTTTTTTATCTATCCTGGAAAGAAACATAGTTATGTGAACAGGCCCTATTTGTGAATAGGTGGTAACCTAAAATATAAATTCATTTACTGATAGATTCATATATCACTGGATCACTACAGTAGCTGAATCCAATCGGACATCTGTCCCGGCATTGCTTGTTCAAGAAACCAGAGAGAGAGAGAGAGAGAGAGAGAGAGAGAGAGAGAGAGAGAGAGAGAGAGAGAGAAGAGCAAACATACATCGTGTTGTACATGAGATGAACAGCCTTCCTTAGACGTGCTGAGATGCAGCTACCGCCGGATAACAATATCCTCATTGTTCGGTCATCCGTGTTTGCTAGTGTCTGGTTACAGCCACATTCGGGTAAATGGGTTTTTCAAATGCTGTTCCTCCTGTTGCTGTTCCTACTGCTGCTGCTGCTGCTGCTGTTCTTGCTGCTGCAGAAGCGGGTGGGTGCTCGCGGTCATGCTGCGGTTCCCTGCAAAGTTATTTCACTCGTGTAAGTCCTTGTTATTGAATGTTTTAGTGCCCACATACACACATATAATATACAGTACATGATATATATATATATATATATATATATATATATATATTTATATATATATATATATATATATATATATATATATACACAGGTAGATAGATAGATAGATATAGATATATATGCGTAAAAATCACAGGGATTCGTGATGCTCAGATGCAAAAGAACCCCATAGGGAATATGAAAGTATGAAGTATCAGATTAGGTCCTGACTAGTTTCGTCCACGAAACTAGTCAGGAATTAATCTTATATTTCATAATTTCATTTTCCCTATGATTCTTTCGCATATATATATATATATATATATATATATATATATATATATATATATATATATATATATATATATATACAGACGTATGTATGTATATACAGTATTTCATGCATAATATATGCATTATGCAATGTATATATATATATATATATATATATATATATATATATATATATATATATATATATATATATATATATATATATATATACATTGCATAATGCATATATTATGCATGAAATACTGTATATACATACATATATATATATATATATATATATATATATATATATATATATATATATATATATACAAAATAAAATCTGAATAAGGAAAAATGGAAGACTTTATGATTATAAATCAAAGCAGGATTTTATGAAATTTATGAAAAAGTGAATTTAAAATCATGCCATTACAGGTAGTACGTTAAGGTTTAAAGTACGCTCATCAAGGGACAGTGACATTGCCCTATCAAGCAGGACAATGTCCTAGAGACTGACCATATATACATATGATCAACCCCCAAGCCCCCTCTCCACCCAAGCTAGGACCAAGGAGGGCCAGGCAATTGTTACTGATGACTCAACATAGACCTATAGCCCCCCCCCCCCAAAACCTACCATCCTTATCTCACAAGGATGGTGAGATTGCAGCGACCAAAGGAACTAACAAGTTTGAGCGGTACTCGAACCCCAGTCCGGTGTTCATCAGTCAGGGACGTTACCACATCGGCCACCACAACCCATAAATTTATCAAAAACCCGATTATGAAAGATGTTAAGAGATAGAACCATTGCATGGAAGGGATAGATGGGAGGTAGATTGGAAATAGACAAACAAAGAATATTCGAATATACTGCGTATTCTACTCAAATTCTAATGAAATATTAAATATTCTAAGTCCGTCATTTGAATACCTTCCAGAGAATAAGGCATTTAAAAAAAAAAAAAAAGCATTGAGAGCGTTCGCTTCGAAAGAAAATGGAAAAGCCAATAGTCTTAACAGTTGTATATTATTATTATTATTATTATTATTATTATTATTATTATTATTACTTGTTAAGCTTTATCCTAGTTGGAAAAGCAGGATGCTATAAGCCCAGGGGCCCCAACAGGGAAAATAGCCCAGTGAGGAAAGGAAACAAGGAAAAATAAAATATTTTAAGAACAGTAACACACTTAAGATAAATATCTCCTATATAAACTATAAAATCTTTAACAAAAAATTTCTCAACCTCAATGACGACGAAAGAAAAATAATAATATTCATAAGACATTAATTCAATTTTTCTATTTTTCTCAAATCAACATAAACTCTCATGATAAGATTTTCGAGCTACAGCGGTCTCTGTAGGATCGTGGTCTCCTGAAACCACTCGACATTAATGCGTGAAGCCACAGCTGCAGGAGTCTTTAATGTTTCAGATGTTGCTTGAATAAAGCACAGGAATATGTAGGGACGTCAGTGCGTATATATCACGAAGTACTTGCTCTGCAAACGCCACCCGCCCCCCTGCTATATCATCCTATTATGAAAGGGAGACATGCCAAACTTGTGTTAGGTTTATATATATATATCAATATATATATATATATATATATATATATATATATATATATATATATATATATATATATATATATATATATATATAATTTCAACATTTAGACGTGTTTTGCATATTCAAATAAGCCATATATTATAATCCTCTTAATATCTGGATTTTCTCTATATCTCGGGATCAGAGACCCCAAAGGGGAATCAACTCAAAAATAATAGCTACAGGTCGGCCGGGGTATCGAACCCGTGTCCGAGAAATATATGTATATATCTATCTATCAATCTATCTATATATGTGTGTATATATATATATATATATATATATATATATATATATATATATATATATATATATATATATATATGTGTGTGTGTGTGTGTGTGAGTGTGTGTGTGTGTGTGCGTGTATTGATAAATAAACGCGAAAATATTCCAAGCAAAGATTTAAGAAATTTCAGTACATGCTTGCACATATGAAATCTTTGAAACCGAATGACGCAATGCCTAACGAATCTGAGTTTACTTCACACCCTTGCATTAAACGTTTCATCTCCGAATAAAGTAATAACATATTTGATTTACTGCTGACTGAAAGAGTACTTTTCTATTTCCAAAGGTTCCTCTGTCCACAGATATGAAGACATCGGTGCCTAATATATTCAATGATTCTATTAATCCCTTGTTAGGAATTCCAGGAAATTCCTGTTCTATACAGAACTAATTCTAAGAAATTCCTGTTCTATAAATTTGTGTTCTATACAGAACTAATTCTAAGAAATTCCTGTTCTATACAGAACTAATTCTAAGAAATTCCTGTTCTATAAATTTGTGTTCTATACAGAACTAATTCTAAGAAATTCCTGTTCTATACAGAACTAATTCTAAGAAATTCCTGTTCTATACAGAACTAATTCTAATTAATTCCTGTTCTATACAGAACTAATTCTAAGAAATTCCTGCTCTGTTTGGTTCATTTTTCTAAAGAAAAAATATGATCAGGGTTGTGAAGGCGTATGTGGTAACGTCCCTAACTGGTGATCGCCAGAATGGTGTTCAAATCCTGCTCAAACTCGTTAGTTTCTTTGGTCGCTGCAACCTCATCATCTTTGTGAGCTAATTATGGCTGGTTTTGTGTGGAGCCTATAAGTCTATCTGCTTAATCATCAGCAGCCATTGCCTGGTCCTCCTTGGTCTTAACTTGCGTAGAGAGGGGGCTTGAGCGCTGATCATAGGTATATATGGTCAGTCTCTGGGACAGTCTTGCTTGATAGAGCAATGTCACTGTTCCTTGCCTCTGCCATTCATGGGTGGCCTTTAAACCTTTTTAACTGTTGATCCAGTCTTCCTTTTCCCACTAACAATGAATTAACAAAACACGGAAAATTTGACATTGTCTTATCCATGTTCATTTTCATTTGCTGCTTGGTAGTTATGTTATATCACTTAAAAGCTTATAATAATAATAATAATAATAATAATAATAATAATAATAATAATAATAATAATAATAATAATCTGTATTTCAGCAAAAGCCATATACAGAGTTACAATAGGGGTACAGTGATCTCACACTTTTGACATCAGTGAAAAAAGAAAAAAAAAAAAAAAAGATGAGATATGCATGTTGTAGCCTTTACTGTTAGAATCAAGAATCTACTAATATTCATCCATTAAAAGGCATGTTTATATTTCCATAAACAGCTGCACAATCAAATCAAATCTAAATTCAAATATTTATCCAAAATGAGCCGAATTTCCCTTTTTTCAAACATTTAACCATAGCAAACGAGCCAAGGAGTAAAAATTTAACTTTTAATCCAAAATTAGCCGAAAATCCTTTTTTTCTTAAACATCTAACCACTGAAAACAAGAAATAAAACATATTGAAAAAAAGCCATCTAGAAGGCAACAAGGCTAATATACGAATGACAGTACGAAACAAGAGGCCTTTCATACATTCTATGGAGGCTAAATTACTATCGAAGAGAGCTATCTGTTGCCCCTTTCTTTTTTTCCTCCTCATCTCGTCTATTTTTGAAGTCCCGAATAACAAAAAAATAGGGAGAAAATCCTACCATAGACGGTCAACCTCAATCCATCTAATCCTTGAGTGTGTGTGTGTGTGGGGGGGGGGGGGGGGGGAATGTTCAAGGGTGAGATCAGAGAGGGTTGCTAGTTTGTCCTTTTTCAGGCTAAAAAAAACTCAAATTTGGCTTTTTTTTTTTTAAATTGTTTGGCCTTTGGTAATATGAAAAAAAGGCGGGCCTTAAATACTATATATCTGGCCTTTTTCTACTAATGGCTAGGACTTTTAAAGCCGTAGTTGATTAGAAGTTGGCCTTTCCTTTTTTTTATAAAACCTGGCAACCCTGGAGTATCATCAGAGAGGCACTCTTCTCGCTCACACAAAGTTCCCCATTCATGAGTGCCAAGGAGTCCTGTAGTCACTTCCCAGAGGCTCCGTCCTAGATCCTGGGGGGAAGGGAGGGGAGGAGGGGCACTATGACTCCCCATGCCCCCCTTCCTCCTCCTCACACGTTTCCATTAGCCCCTGGGATTCGCGGGTGGGTCCTGTTTCTACGGACCACCAAACTTTTGGGGAATCGGCAGATCTTTTTGGGAGACCAGACCAGCAGGTGGAATGAATAATAATGATGATGATGATGATGATAATAGTAATAATGGTAATAATAATAATAATAATAATAATAATAATAATAATAATAATAATAATAATAATAATAATAATAATATTAGCATTAATAATAATAATAATAATAAAAATAACGATATTAATAATAGTGATAATAATAATGATAATAATAATAATAATAACAAGAGCCATCAGAGATTTCCTACCTCAACCAAAGGTGGGGTCGTCCATGACCTATTACCTATATGCGGTGAAAATTTCGTCACAATCCGTTCATTTAATTTGCCGTTATCTTTAAAAAGGCGAAAAAAGCAAATCCGGATATAGAATCCGAATCCGGATCCGAATCCTCTCCAAAATTTAATGGGGTCATCCATGACCTATGACCTATATGTGGTGGAAATTTCGTCAAAATCCGCTGACTAGTTTTGACGTCATCCTGTCCACAGACACAGATAGAAATAAGTAAACAGACTCGATCACATGAACTCCTTGGTGGAGGTAATAATAATAATAATAATAATAATAATAATAATAATAATAATAATAATAATAATAATAATAATAATAATAATAATAATAATAATAATATTTAATAATAATAAGAAGAAGAAGAAGAAGAAGAATAATAATAATTAAAATAATGATAATAATAATAATATTAATAATAATAATAATAATAATAATAATAATAATGATATTATTTTAATAATAATAATAATAATAATAATAATAATTAAAATAATAATAATAATAATAATAAGAACAACAATAATATTATTTTAATAATCATAATAATAATAATAATGATTATAATAATAATAAAAATAACAATAATAATGATAATAATAATAATAATTAAAAAAAAAAAAATAATAATAATAATAATAATAATAATAATAATAATGATTACAACAATAATATTATTTTAATAATCATAATAATAATAATAAAGATAATAATAACAATGATAATTATAATAATAATAATAACAACAACAACAACAACAACAACAACAACAACTTAAAACAGAACCAGTACAAAATGCAACCATGCTAACATCCCCGTAAAAACTTAATAAGAACCAATAGAAATATAAATCCCGTATATACTTTGTTCTTGAAAGGGAGAACCGAGGGTGAGCACCTATCAAAGTAGTCCCTCTGTTCCCCTGAGCAAACGCGGCCTGATAATTGCGCAGCAATTACGACTCATAAACCTTGTTGAAGAACAGCTGATGCTCTTTTGCGTTTAGTGTTCGTACGCGAAGGTATGATGCAAATGTTTGCTTGAGGGGATTACTTGTTTGAGGTATTTTTGTATACTGGTATATTATTATTATTATTATTATTATTATTATTATTATTATTATTATTATTATTATTATTATTATTGTTGTTGTTGTTGTTGTTGTTGCTGTTGTTGTTACTATTATTATTATCATTGTTGTTATTACTATTATCATATTCATTATTATTATTATTATTATTATTATTATTATTATTATTGTTGTTGTTGTTGTTGTTACTATTGTTGTTGTTGTTGTTGTTATCAATATTATCATTATTATTATCACTACTATAATTATTATTATTATTATTATTATTATTATTATTATTATTAGCTAAGCTACAACCCTAGTCGGAAAAGCAAGATGCTAGAAGGCCAAGTCATCCAACGGGGAAAAAAGCACAGTGAGGAAAGAAAATCAGGACATAGATAAACGATATAAGAAGTAATGAAAAACTAAAATTAGATATTTTAAAAACATTGACAACATCAAAACAGATAACTATAGACCAATTAGCTGCCTTCCTTTGTTGAATAAAATATTTGAAAAATATTGTATAGTTGACTTTACTCTTTCTTCAATAGTTGTAACATCTTCTCTACGTGTCAGTATGGTTTCTTACGAGGCGTAAGTACCAGTGATGCCGTTCATGACCTTTTTGAAAATATCTATAATGCAATGAATAAAATTGAATACCTTGGTGCGGTTGTTTTGGATTTGAGCAAAGCCTTTGATACTGTGTCTCATGATATACTACTTCAAAAGCTGGAATACGAGGCAATGCACTACTCTTACTCGAATCCTACCTAACAAATCGAAAACAATTTGTCACGCTCGATGGTTACCTTTTAGGCGTAATGTTTGACAATAAATTAACCTTCAGTAAGCATGTGGATATGATAGTCAATAAAATTTCCAAAGTTACAGGTATCATATATAGGCTAAAGGATTATTTCCCGCTATATATATTAAAACAACTCTACCACTCTTTAATATCTCCTCGTCTAAATTACTGCATTACAGCGTGGGGGAGTTGCAGTAGAAACGTCCTGCAACCGCTAATCGTTATGCAAAAAAAAAACTGGTGAGAATAATATTTGGAGTGATTATTTAGGTCATACATCACCTCTATTCCGGTCTCTCTCGATTCTGAAGATGGAGGACACCTACAAACTCTCCTTAATGAATTTGATGTTTCTTACACTTTCGCTGCATAAATATCCATCCATTAAACAAAAAATAATTCAGGTACAATCAGCACACCAATATGGAACAAGAGACTCTAACTTAACTCTTCCCTTCATACGTGTAAAGAAATGTGAACAGTTTTATCTCTATCAGGGAGTTAAACAATGGAATACTCTGCCTGCTTATCTTAAGGCATTGCTTAGCATTCGATCTTTTAAAAAATCATATACTAATCTGTTATTATCTATGTACTAAGTTTTATTAGTAGACATTTCTTCATGACCTAACCATTAATGCACACTATAATGTTCTTAATTCTTATATTGTTTATTGCTTGTATACATTTGTAATTCTAGTATTTCTACCATATCAATGTTTAAATTCAAAATTTGCACTGTTTATTATTCCGCCCTTCTTTATTATATGAATATACATTTCCATTTATTTTTAGGCTAAAAATCTCATTTATATGTGTCTATGTGTATATGTGTATGTATATGTACATGTGTGTATATGTATGTGTATATGTATGCATATGTATATACTTATGTATATGTATGTGTACATTTAGTTTATCTATATCAATATTTACTTTTTATAAAAAAAAAAAAAAATTTAATTGATGATATTATTTTATTTGTATTATTGCCCGAAGAGCTCTGCTCTACATGGGCTTTGACCGAGTCTTTTTTTGTAAATATTTTGTATGTAAATATGTTTTTGTCCAATAAACATTATTATTATTATTATTATTATTATTATTATTATTATTATTATTATTATTATTATTATTATTATTATTATTATTATTATCATTATTATTATTATTATTATTATTATTATATATAAACGATAAAAAGACTACGTCAGCTTGTTCAACATAAAAATATTTGCTGCAAGTTTGAACTTTTGAAGTTCATTGCTATTATAACTACTATAACTATAATAACTACTGGGTATATTTATTTTAATGTTACTGTTATAAAAATGTTTTTCCTTGTTTCCTTTCATCACTGGGCCATTTTCCCTGTTAGAGCCCCTGGGCTTATAGCATTCTGCTTTTCCAACTAGGGTTGCAGCTTAATAATAATAATAATAATAATAATAATAATAATAATAATAATAACAATAATAATAATAATAATAATAATAATAATAATAATAATAATAGTAATAAAAATAATAATAATAATAATAATAATAGTAATAAAAATAATAATAATAATAATAATAATAATAATAATAATAATAATAATAATAATAACTGTTGTTATAACTATTATTATTGAGTTCCATATATTAACAGAATAATGAGAAGGCAGAAATAATAAATTTTTTTATATCTATATCTAGTACAACTTGGGATTTGTTCTCCAACCAATTATTGATATTAAATATCACTGAAAGAGATTTGATAAGGATAAGCTACTATCCCAGTTTGAAATGATATGATAACGTCAGGGAAATATACCACATATGCTTACCACTGTTAAGCAACTGAAATTATATATATATATATATATATATATATATATATATATATATATATATATATATATATATATATATACATACATATATATATATATATATATATATATATATATATATATATATATATATATATATATATATGTGTGTGTGTGTGTGTGTGTGTGTGTGTGTGTGTATATAGAGAGAGAGATATGATATATGTATATATAACACATAGTACACACACATGCGCACACACACACACACACACATATATATATATATATATATATATATATATATATATATATATATATATATATATATATATATATATATATATATATATATATTTATATCTATATATATATATGTCTATATATATAGACATATATATATATATATATATATATATATATATATGTATATGTATATATATAGAGAGAGAGGGATATGATATATGTATATATAACACAGTACACGCACACGCACACATACACGTACACACACATGTATATATATGTATGTATATATATATATATATATATATATATATATATATATATATATATATATATATATATATACATACATTTATATATCAAAGCAGATATCTCTATCTATTTGATTTTTTAGCCAAGTACTGGTACTAGTAAAAATTGAGTAGATAAGACATTGTATACAGCAAAACTGATTTCTTCATAGTTGAATCGTTACAGGAAAATGTATTTGGGAAGGCATATAAGTCCTTTTTGAGAATACATTATCTCATTATACAATTCTCGAAAAGTAACAAAGCAAAAGTGAAAAGTTGCAAGAAACCTTTACAATGGCAGGATTCGTAGGAACTCCGAGGAAAGCTTTTGAATTATTTTTTTCTTCGAAATGTTCGCCAAGTAAATTCTCCGGATCTGGATTTCACCTGAAAAGAAAAATTATCTCAAACATCCACGCGCTGGAGAGTTGCAAGAATATATAACAGCAACAACAACAACATCAAAATGAACAATAACAACAACAACGAACGATTTTCAGCAGCAAATAGAACACACGATATACCATAACAACAACAACAACATCAACAATAACAACAACCGATTTTTAACAGTAAATGTAACACACAGTATACAAAACAACAACAACAATAATAACAAAAACAACAACCGATTTTTAGCAGCAAATAGAAAACACGCAATACAACAACAACAACTCCATCATCACCAACAACAGCAACACCAACAAGAACAACAACAACAACCGATTTTTAGCAGCAAATAGAACACATGTAATACAACAACAACAACTCCACCACCAACAACAACAGCAACACCACCACCACCAACAACAACAACAACCGATTTTTAGCAGCAAATAGCACACACGACTGCCTTCATTGAGAGAGGAAATAATTCTACGTGACTAGATTTGCACTACACACTCCTATTTCTCTGAAATATTTTAGAATAGAAATTGCTGAATTGGCATACTAGTATTGCTTTGCTGTCTTAGAAAGAGATTATACGTGATATGAACGACCGTTTGAATTCACGTGACTTGACTTTGGTTGAGTAAACATAGCGTATGATTGTTATTCAAGCAAAACAGAAAATAGAACTCCAGTGGTGCCAGATATGGGGATTTATCCCTAGATTTGAGGATTAATTCCTACATTTGGGAATTTAACCTTAGATTTGGGAATTTTGGATGACTGGTGACAATATTTTGTACATATTTCTATGAAGAAGAAACAGAGATGAGTAAACCTTTATATTGTTACAATTAGTTTACTTACAATTACATGACGTATAGTGAGTAATCTCTATAGAAGAAAATATATTTCTGGAAATGGGGATTTTTGGCTGGTTCTGGGGATTTTTTATCACGAGTTTTAGGGATTTTTAGACTAACCCATCTGGCAACACTGTAGAACTCAAGTAATGAAATGTTTGGAGGATAGCAAACGAGTATATTAACTAGTTATCACCATCTCCTCCTACGCATATTGACGCAAAGGGCCTCTGTTAGATTTCGCCAGTCGTCTCTATCTTGAGCTTTTAAATCAATACTTTTCCATTCATCTTCTCCTACTTCATGCTTCACAGTCCTCAGTTATGTAGGCTTGGGTCTTCCAACTCTTCTAGTGCCTTGTAAAGCCCAGTTGAAAGTTTGGTGGACTAACCTCCCTTGGGGAGTGCGAAGACCATGTCCAAACCATCTCCATCTACCCCTCACCATGATCTCATCCATATATGGCACTTGAGTAATCTCTCTTATAGTTTCAAACTATAGTCCATTTCTTTTAGCGAGGCAGATTTGCACCGATTCGCAACGGTGCCCTTTTAGCTCGGAAATGTTTCCTGATCGCTGATTGGTTAGAATTATCTTGTCCAACCAATCAGCGATCAGGAAACTTTTCTGAGCTAAAAGGGCACCGCTGCGAGTCGGTGCAAATATGTCTTGCTAAAAGAAATTGACTATAGGTACTACTTATCATTATTGATTCATTCCTTTGCAATTAATAATAAAAAAAACTAAACATTGATTCATTGCGTTGTGGCTCAATGCTCAGAGGGTTCAGCATGTTATTCAAAAGTCAGATCTAATGATATAACTACTGTGGTTTTCTTAATAATAACGCTTTCTTAAAGATGCTATCAATTTTAAGAAAGAACATTTATTATAGCAAGCAGTAAACGTAAATACTTTTTTATGTATAAAATACTGATTAGTGTTTCTAGCTGCGAGTAAAGTAGATATCAATGCAAATTCAGTAATCAAAATAATATTAATAATAATAAGAATGATATGTATAATAAGGCTAATAAAATAGTCATCATCATTGTCACAATAACACCAGTAGAGCGCAGACCTCCGCCATGGCAGCTTATTTCTCGACCTTTTACTCGACCTTTACTTTGACCTTTGACCTTAACATGTATTAATTGGCGTAGATTTTCCTACACTCAAATATGAACCAAATTGGAAGTCTGTGACAACGATGTCCAAACTTATTATGGCTGATTACGTGAATTGGACATTTTGGTTGACCGTGACCTTGACCTTTGACCTTGCCCTTCCCAAATTTAATAATTTCCATCTTTTTATATAATAGTTAACCCCTGCAAATTGCATTACTCTGCGATTAAAATTGTGGCCAGGAAGCTGTTCACAAACAAACTCACAAACATGGGCTAAAACATAACCTCCTTCCATCTTCGTTAGCTGAAATAATAATAATAATAATAATAATAATAATAATAATAATAATAATAATAATAATAATAATAATAATTGGCATTACTCTGCTATTAAAATTGTGACCAGGAAGCTGTTCACAAGCAAACACACACACAAACAAGGGGTAAAACATAACCTCCTTCCAACTTCGTTAGGGGAGGTTATAATAATAAACTAAAAGAAATAATAAAGATTCAAACATGTCCTATGACCCATCGTGTGTCCTAACTACTTGTTCATCCACGCGTCCTTAAAAAGGAGCAAAAATGATTAATGACTTAAAAAAAAAAAATCCTTTATCCATACGCCCACCCGTTTTGGGAATAGCCAAAGCTCGCCCGTCACTCGCGCCCACCTCCCGAAACACCACTTGCCTCGTGATTCCCACCCACCCCGCCCACCGCCTACGACGATTAATCTCCTCCCGGCGTTGAAACTAATGGTGTGGTCCTTCAGGAATGAAATTTAGAGAATTACGTCATTAGGTCATGGTATGGAGGAGGCTTCCAACCAGATTTTATTTACGGTTGGAGGATTGGTCAATGATGTTAGGTAATTGCTTGGATATTATTATTATTATTATTATTATTATTATTATTATTATTATTATTATTATTACTTGCTAGGCTACAACCCTAAATGAAAAAACAGGATATGCTATAAGCCCAAGAGCTCCAACAGGGAAAATAGCCCAGTGAGGAGAGTAAACAAGGAAAAATAAGAATATTCCAAGAACAGTAACAACATTAAAATAAATAGTTCCTATATTATTATCATTATCATTATTATTATTACTTGCTAGGCTACAACCCTAGCTGGAAAAGAAGGATATGCTATAAGCCCAAGGCCTCCAACAGGGAAAATAGACCTGTAAGGAGAGTAAACAAGGAAAAATACAAATATTTTTAGACCAGTAACAACATTAAAATAAATATTTCTTATATAAACTATAAAAACTTTAAAAAAAAGAGGAAGAGAAATAAGGTAGGATAGTGTGCCCGAGTGTTATCATCCTTATCATCATTGCTTTTCCAACTAGGGTTGTAGCTTAGCTAGTAATAATAATAATAATAATAATAATAATAATAATAATAATAATAACATTATCTCCACTAACGAAGTTGGAAGGGGGTTATGTTTTACTCCTTGTTTGTGTGTATGTGTGTTTGTGCATGTGTGTGTGTGTTTGTTTATGAACAGCTTCCTGACCACAATTTTAATCGTAGATTAATGAAACTTGCAGGGGTTAACTATTATCTAAAAACCTGGAAATGATCAAATTTTGACAGGTCAGGGTCAAAGGTCAAGGTCACTGTCAACCAAAATGTCTAATTCACGTAATCAGCCATAAGTTTAGACATCGTTGGCACAGAGACTTCAAACTTGGTTCATATTTGAGCGTATGATAATCTACGTTAATTAATACATGTTAAGGTTAAAGGTCAAACTAGCAAAAGGTCGAGGAATAAGCTGCCGCAGCGGAGGTCTGCGTTCTACTGTTAAAGTTCTATGTTGTTAATTCAACTTGAAACATCTTTTTTTATACTTTCTGCACATTTCTTGTATTTATGGTGACATGATGAGCATTCAGAGAACACTTTGAAGTTTTTATCATTAGAACATTCCTTATACACATGCTCATCAGAATAGCATTTATAACAAAATGAAATTTTACAAACCTATCGTGTTCTATTTATTGATTTGGGATAATGTATTGGTGGGCTATGAAAAGGACTTCTTCTATAGCTCTCTTTGCCATTTTTTTCGTTGTTTCAAACTTTATTTTCGTAATGTGGGAATTATTTGGGATTTTGATCCCAGAAACTTTAGGTAGCTCGATCATTTTTCCTCTCAATGTTTTTTTGTTTTTTTTCCGCATTCTTCAGGTGTTTCGTCCAGGTGTTTTGTTATTACAGTTTTCATGGCATTATATTCTGGGGAACCACTCACTTCAAACTGTTCATATATATATATATATATATATATATATATATATATATATATATATATATATATATATATATATATATAATATATATATGTATATGTATATATTCATATATATATATATATATATATATATATATATATATATATATATATATATATATATATATATATATATATATATATATATATATATATATATATATCATCAGCCGTAACTAGCTTAACCCTAGACGAAGGCCTCAGGCAGGTCCTTCCAATCACGTTTATGCTCTCTCTCTCTCTCTCTCTCTCTCTCTCTCTCTCTCTCTCTCTCTCTCTCTCTCTCTCTCTCTCTCTCCCTCTATATATATATATATATATATATATATATATATATATATATATATATATATATATATATATATATATATATATATATATATATATATATATACACTATATACTGTATAGGCCTACATAAAATCGTAGAACTTGACCGACTGCAGAACTTTTCCTCTGAAGAACAGTTTCCACGGCAGCGTCTGCAGTAGGCCTAAGCACAGAAGGGAATGTTATTCTTCCTGTGGTGCGCCTAAGAAGCCTCTGACCGACAGATGTCTTATTTTCCCTTTTGTTTATGTCAGATGTCGTCGCATAATTGCTTGGGAAGGAGTGGGGGGGGGGGGGGGAGCGGGGGGGGGGTCTCTATCATACCCCCTCCCCCTCATATATTCACCATGAGAGAGAACTCATTCATTATGAATTTGAATATATGGAGAAATTAAATTCAAATTCAAATTCAAAAAATTTATTTATATACAACAAAATTCAGCAGAATACAGGCATTAAAAATTGTAACAAAAAACAAATTCTTTAAATAAAACAAAACTAATTTATACAAGAGAAAATATTACATTAAATAAAAATTATATTTAATAAATGTTCAACAAATCAATTATATTATAATCAAACTATAAATCAGACTTTATACAAATCAAAAGTTAATAATATACATGGAGAAATTAAGACATGATTAATAGATGCTTTAGAAAATTATAGATTTGAATTATCATATGATAAAAGATAAGAACGAGATAATAACGATTATTTTAAGAGTAATTACTCTCTCGTATACAGGGTGGTCCAAAATTGGATAAACAGTATTTGGAATAGGTTTGTGTATCGGTTATATTATTACAAGTGTATTTTGGTTCACAATAAAATTTAAGGGACTTCTGTATTATTTTCAACGCAATAATTGTGTTAGTAAACATAGTTGTATGTATATGAAATATCAAAATAAAAGCCATCATTTACTGTCCACTTACTTTTGAACCACCCTGTATAGGCTAACAGAGCAGTTATCATCCTCGAAGTAAGTGGTTGATGTAAGGATTGTATCATTCTTTGGACTAATTCATTCTTATTCGATATATCTAGTATTTATATTTCCGTTAATCAAACAACGGATAAATTAATATCACATAAAAGCAATTAACGCTTTCCCTATGAAAATTAATATCATATGTTGACGAATAGAGCTTACGTGTTTTAAAGGATTTAATTGTTGAGCCATTATCGCTAGAGAAAATTCTGTCCACACACCCATCTCGCCGAAATAAAGAGATAGGGGAAAAATGGCATCTGTAATTATCCAAAGATTCTTTTAGATTGAGATTATGTTATCTAATAACAGCGAGGAGAGTTAAATGAGTTATTAAAGGTTTAAAGGTCGCTCATGAATGGCAGAGGCAAGGGATAGTGACATTGTACTAGCAAGCAGGGCAATGCCCTAGAGACTGACCATATATAAGGTCGCTCATGAATGGCAGAGGCAAGGGACAGTGACATTGTACTAGCAAGCAGGACAATGTCCTAGAGACTGACCATACATCATATGATCAGCGCCCAAGCCCCCGCTCCACCCAAGAAGGCCAGGCAATGTCTGCTGATGACTCAGCAGGTTGACCTATAGGCCCAAAACCCCCATCCTTAGCTCAGAAGGAGGGTAAGGTTACAGACACTAAAGACTCGAACCCCCGTCTGGCATACACCAGGCAGAGACGTTACCAACCAGGCCACAACAACTGTTAAAGGCAGGCTACCTAAAACCCCATAAGAGATTTAAGTAAGTTAGTTGTAAAGGTGGATAACAGGGGTGGGTGGGCTGTGGCACCCTAGCAGTACCAGCCGAGCTCGGTTGAGTCCCTCGTCAGGCTGGGAGGAGCGTAGAGAGGAAAGGTCCCCTTTTTTTTATTTGTTTGCTGTCGGCTACCCCCTTGTACGTGTTCTTAGAAACAAAATTCAACCTTTAAATCATCATCATCATTATTATTATTATTATTATTATTATTATCATTATTATTATTATTATTATTATTATTATTATTATTATTTCTCGTCCTCGGTGATGAATACAATAAACTTTCCAGTAAGTCCATGAGTGAAGCATTATTATTATTATTATTATTATTATTATTATTATTATTATTATTATTATTATTATTATTATTAACCCTGATATCTATGTAATGTAAAGAAAATAATCCTATACAATCGTCCAAAGAATAAGTCACGGTCTCTCTAATAACAATTCTTAGGATTCTTATCATGACACAATCATTGTAATGTTAATCAGATTGCACATCACAATCATTCCTTATCAGAAATAATAATTAAATTCTGCTCTTATCAGTTAATATAATTAGAGGAAAGGAAATAGTTGATGATATTGATTTTATGTCACTAGATGTAAGATAATTTAATTGTTCATCAAAAGAGAGAGAGAGAGAGAGAGAGAGAGAGAGAGAGAGAGAGAGAGAGAGAGAGAGAGAGAGAGAGAGAGAGAGAGAGAGAGAGAGAGAGATAATAGAATGAACTCTTGTAAACAAAATATACGCTTGTTGTATGATATAGAATCGAATTATATTTTTTCAGATTAATATTCCAGTATTCCAGGAGAGAGAGAGAGAGAGAGAGAGAGAGAGAGAGAGAGAGAGAGAGAGAGAGAGAGAGAGAGAGAGAGAGAGAGAGAGAGAGCAGATGATAGGAATTAACTCTTTTTTTTTACAAAATATATGGTTTTTATATGATATAAAAGAAATTTATATTTTTTCAGATTAATATTCCATTATTCTAGGAGAGAGAGAGAGAGAGAGAGAGAGAGAGAGAGAGAGAGAGAGAGAGAGAGAGAGAGAGAGAGAGAGAGAGAGAGAGCAGATGAAAGGAATTAACTCTTTTTTTTTTTACAAAATATATGGTTTTTATATGATATAAAAGAAATTTATATTTTTTCAGATTAATAATCCATTATTCTAGGAGAGAGAGAGAGAGAGAGAGAGAGAGAGAGAGAGAGAGAGAGAGAGAGAGAGAGAGAGAGAGAGAGAGAGAGAGAGAGAGAGAGCAGATATACGAATGAACACTTGTGTACAAAATATACGCTTTTTATACGATATAATAGAAATTTATATTTTTTCCAGACTCATATTCCAGGTTGAAATTATACATCTATAATATTCAGTAGGTCATTTGTAAACTTAAAAATATGCAATCATGAAATTGCGTCCAGAACAGAAATTTCCGCATATTCTCCAAATGGAGAACTGAATTTGTCATGAAATAAATTCTCATAAAAAAATAGAAGTTTAAAATCCTTGTTACAAATCATATAATCCTGTCTCATGAATTTTAATATGTGTAAATGGTGCTCACGTTTTCAATACCGAGTATATGCATCTTAGATGAGAGCATTTTATCAACTTATTAATTTTTTCAATTTTATCAATTTTATCAATTTTATCAACATTATTGATATGATAGTTTCAGCGTCCTTGCCTGGTGATCGCCAGATTTGGGTTCGAGTCCCGCTTGTTAGTTCCTTTGGTCACTGCAACCTTAGCATCCTTGTGAACTAAGGATTTGAGGTTTGATGGAGCCTATATGTCTACATGCTAAGCCATCAGCAGTCATTGTCTGGCACTCCTTGGTATTAGCTTGGGTGGAGAGAGGTCTTGGGCGCTGATGATATGTATATATGTTTAGTCTCTAGGGCATTGTCCTCCTTGCTAGGGAAATGTCACTGTCCCTTGCCTCTGCCATTCATGAGCGACCTTATATATGGTCAGTCTCTAGGGCATTGTCCTGCTTGCCAGTACAATGTCACTGTCCCTTGCCTCTGCCATTCATGAACGACCTTATATATGGTCAGTCTCTAGGGCATTGTCCTGCTTGCCAGTACAATGTCACTGTCCCTTGCATCCGCCATTCATGAGCTAACTTATATATGGTCAGTCTGTAGTGCATTGTCCTGCTTGGTAGGGCAATGTCACTGTCTCTTGCCTCTGCCATTCATAAGCGACCTTATATATGGTCAGTCTCTAGGGCATTGCCCTGCTTGCCAGTACAATGTCACTGTCCCTTCCTCTGCCATTCATGAGTGACCTTATATATGGTCAGTCTCTAGGGCATATTCCTGCTTGCTAGGGCAAGGTCACTGTCCCTTCCTCTGCTATTCATGAGCGACCTTATATATGGTCAGTCTCTAGGGCATTGTCCTCCTTGCTAGGGCAATGTCACTGTCCCTTGCTTCTGCCATTCATGAGCTACCTTATATATGGTCAGTCTCTAGGGCATATTCCTGCTTGCTAGGGCAAGGTCACTGTCCCTTCCTCTGCTATTCATGAGCGACCTTATATATGGTCAGTCTCTAGGGCATTGTCCTCCTTGCTAGGGCAATGTCACTGTCCCTTGCTTCTGCCATTCATGAGCTACCTTATATATGGTCAGTCTCTAGGGCATATTCCTGCTTGCTAGGGCAAGGTCACTGTCCCTTCCTCTGCTATTCATGAGCGACCTTATATATGGTCAGTCTCTAGGGCATTGTCCTCCTTGCTAGGGCAATGTCACTGTCCCTTGCCTCTGCCATTCATGAGCGACCTTATATATGGTCAGTCTCTAGGGCATTGCCCTGCTTGCTAGTACAATGTCACTGTCCCTTGCCTCTGCCATTCATGAGCGACCTTATATATGGTCAGTCTCTAGGGCATTGCCCTGCTTGCTAGTACAATGTCACTGTCCCTTGCCTCTGCCATTCATGAGCGACCTTATATATGGTCAGTCTCTAGGGCATTGCCCTGCTTGCTAGTACAATGTCACTGTCCCTTGTCTCTGCCATTCATGAGCTACCTTATATATGGTCAGTCTCTAGGGCATTGTCCTCCTTGCTAGGGCAATGTCACTGTCCCTTGCCTCTGCCATTCATGAGCGACCTTATATATGGTCAGTCTCTAGGGCATATTCCTGCTTGCTAGGGCAAGGTCAATGTCCCTTCCTCTGCTATTCATGAGCGACCTTATATATGGTCAGTCTCTAGGGCATTGTCCTCCTTGCTAGGGCAATGTCACTGTCCCTTGCTTCTGCCATTCATGAGCTACCTTATATATGGTCAGTCTCTAGGGCATATTCCTGCTTGCTAGGGCAAGGTCACTGTCCCTTCCTCTGCTATTCATGAGCGACCTTATATATGGTCAGTCTCTAGGGCATTGTCCTCCTTGCTAGGGCAATGTCACTGTCCCTTGCTTCTGCCATTCATGAGCTACCTTATATATGGTCAGTCTCTAGGGCATATTCCTGCTTGCTAGGGCAAGGTCACTGTCCCTTCCTCTGCTATTCATGAGCGACCTTATATATGGTCAGTCTCTAGGGCATTGTCCTCCTTGCTAGGGCAATGTCACTGTCCCTTGCCTCTGCCATTCATGAGCGACCTTATATATGGTCAGTCTCTAGGGCATATTCCTGCTTGCTAGGGCAAGGTCACTGTCCCTTCCTCTGCTATTCATGAGCGACCTTATATATGGTCAGTCTCTAGGGCATTGTCCTCCTTGCTAGGGCAATGTCACTGTCCCTTGCTTCTGCCATTCATGAGCTACCTTATATATGGTCAGTCTCTAGGGCATATTCCTGCTTGCTAGGGCAAGGTCACTGTCCCTTCCTCTGCTATTCATGAGCGACCTTATATATGGTCAGTCTCTAGGGCATTGTCCTCCTTGCTAGGGCAATGTCACTGTCCCTTGCTTCTGCCATTCATGAGCGACCTTATATATGGTCAG
>NC_090736.1:7528156-7538156 GCF_036898095.1 Palaemon carinicauda | reverse complement strand
CCAACGGCCATTGGGGAACCAGCAGAACCTCTACGCAGGATGGACCTCGCATCGGTCCCCTGAATAATAAACCTTCCTTATTCGCTACATTTCTCAGACAGGAAAGACAAGACGTACATGTTTACGAGACGTGGACTGCATTTGAGACTGCTGCTGGCGGGTGGAAGATGTCATGTTAGTTTATCAAAATGAGGTGTTTTCTCGTAAGCGCAGAGGCAGTAAAACATAACTTAAACCGCTGTCTACGAAATCACAGTCTTGTTAATCCACAGTGTTTATTATATTAGGTATAGCAGCTTTCGTTACTAATTGATGTGGCAAAATAACTATTTGATTTTGGTACTTTTAAACATCCTATATCTGGTGGGAGTCGGACAATTTTATATTTCATTAAATGAACGCTAGTATCAGAACAAAACAATGATATGCAAGTGATTAAAGTTTTTATTTTTCGATGATATGACTTAATTTTCCTTTCAAGCTCTTCCAATATCATGCTGTCCTATGGTTCTTGGTCCTGTGACGAGCCGAGAGAAAGGTTGTGAACTCAAAGCAACTGAGTGAGTTTATTGTAGAACACTCTCCTTTATATACAAAATCTCAAAGCAACAAGAATTTTCATGTTCAAAAATCGACACTGTTACCGGTGACAAAAACAGACATGTTTTTCAGGTTCTTTTTAGCGCGAGGGGAGAGCGAAGATACAAGCAATATATACACAAAATGAACTATGTACGATCGTGTGACACACGGTTGGTACAGTCCTACCCTTTCAGTGAAAATATAACTGAAAATTACCTCTATAAAATTGACTCTGGAACTCGGCTAATATCATAATCTCTCAATGAAAGTCACTCTGAAGCTAGATGAATATTTCTATGTAAATTGAAATACCTGTGAAAAGTATGCATGTATTAGCATATCAAGAGTTGTGACCTATTGGAAACGTCCCTGTCTGACAATCTGCTGGACTGGGATTGGAGACCCGCTCAAGCTCGATAGTTTCTTGAAATGTCTGCAACTTTATCATTCTTGTGAGCGCATTGTACCAACCGTGTGTCACACGATCGTACATAATTCATTTTGTATATATATTATGCTTGTATCTTCGCTCTTCCCTCGCACTAAAAAGAACCAGAATAAACATGTCTGCGTTTCTCCTGTGTAACATTGTCTGTTTCTCGAACATGTAATTTCCTGTTGCCTTGAGGTTTTGTATATAAAGGAGAGTGTTCTATAATAAATTAACTCAGTTGCTTTCACACTGCCTTTGAGTTCACAACCTTCTCTCGGCCCGTCACAGTATAGTCTACCTGTTGAGTTATCAGCAGCCATTCCCTTTCCCTCTTTGGCACTAGCTTGGGAAGAGCGGGATCTTGGGCGCTGATCATAAGTGTATATGATCAGTCTCTAGGGCATTGTCACAGTCCCATATCTCTGCCTTTCATGAGCGACCTTTAAACCTTTAATTTAGATGGGCATAAAACTTGTTTGAGTATTGGTGTCCAAATGGAAGTCGTTTTTCAAAACTAATTGAGTAATTGTAACTAGCTACGCCTCAGAAACTGACATATATATCAGTATATATAAGGGAACTTACAGATTTCACCTAGACCATCTTCACTTCCTCATCCTCACCGATTCTTACTCCATGCCCAGACCATCTCAGTATTGACTCACTACTTGTAAGCTCACTGAAACCTAGCAATAGCATTAAAATAAGATTACCTCTGTAAACTATATAGATAAACATATACAAAATTACATTACGAGGAGATTGAACAGTGATGAAAGTTAAATTACTTACGAGCATTCTAGATATAATTTTAGATCCATGTATTACAAAAAACAATAATTTGTACCTATATCCGCGACAAAGCAATGTTTTAATTTAGGGCTAGGCTTATGTAGACTTTTGGAAAATAGACTTTCATAGCCTTTAGGTATCAGTTTAAATTAATGGTTGAGACCATTAGAAATCATTAGAACTTTACTTTCCCTAGACTAACAAAAAATTCATCTTATCAGTTAAAGTAATTCTTTATCAAACGAGATTACCATTACTGTATATTGGCGTTATTTGATAGTATGGGCTGTGGTGGCCGATATGGTAACATCCCTGACTGGTGAACGCCAAACTGGGGGGTTCGAGTCCCGCTTAAAATTGTTAGTTCCTTTGGTCGCTGCAATCTCACCATCTTTGTGAGCTAAGGATGGGGGTTTTGTGGGAGCCTGTAGGTCTATCAGCTGAGTCATTAGTTGCCATTAACTGGCTCTCCATGGTCCTAGCTTGGGCGCTGATCATTTTTATATATGGTCATTCTCTAGGGCATTGTCCTTTTTACTAGGGCAATGTCACTGTCCCTTGCCTCTAGCTTGGGTGGAGAGGGGCTTTGGTGCTGATATATGTATATATGGTCAGTCTCTAGGACATTGTCCTGCTTGATAGGATAGTGTCACTGTCCCTTGCCTCTGCCATTCACGAGTGGCCTTTAAATTTTTAAACAGTGAGATCGCACTAAACAGCAGTCTTGTAATATGCAACTATTCACTGTAGTAGGATATAGCCTATGTTAAATCTACATTTTGAAATTCGGTATGTAATCTCACTTCAGATTTTCCCAAGATTAGATTTCATATTCAAAGAAAGGTTAATTTAAATGGATATGGTAACACACTGAAAGAAGTAAGTCATTGATACGGAAGACATATATCAGGGAATTTGAAAACATCTAGACATAACAGATGTAAGCTTCCTCAGCACGAAGATAACTCAATATATGCAGGATAGGCTTCAAATCGTAACAATTTTTTTTTTTTTTTTTTTTTTTAAAGATTTGAAGCCTTTCCTGTATGTACAAACGTGTGTATTATTTCTTTGCATAATAAACGCTCCAAGAAGAGGTCCATTGGCGGACGAAACTGTAGAGCATTTCTACATTTACACATCTTTCAATTTTCCTTATGTAGACTACAATATATCTAGAGATAAGTTTAATGACAGAATGAAATTATAAGTTTAAGAAATAGAGCTCCAAAGATTATGCAAAGGACTATCTGATGTCTTCAGGACAGAATGCAATGCTTGAAGACCTTTGAGAAATGGATCTCTACGAGGAAGTTTTAAAAATACCTCTTGCTTGAGGGTACACTCGGGCACACTATTCTATTGTATTTCTTTTCCTTTTGCTTTGATAAAGTATTTATAGTTGATATAGGAAATGTTTGCTAATGTTGTTACTGTTCTTAAATATTTTATTTTTCCTTGTTTCCTTTCCTTACTAGACTATTTTCCCTGTTGGAGCCCCTGGGCTTATAGCATCGTGCTTTTTCAACTAGGGTTATAGCTTAGCAATTAGTAATAATAATATAGATATCAAAAGATAATGCAAAGGACTTATCTGATGTCGTAATGACAGAATGCAACGCTTGAAGACCTTTGAGGAAGTTTTAAAAATTCCTTACAGATATCAAAAGTTAATGCAAATGATTCTGCGATCTGATCACCATAAATTACGAAAGTTCTCACAGAGAATTCCCCAGCTGGTCCAAAACAGGGTCGAATCGTCGTCTTCTTTGTATTCAGTAATACTAGCACGTCCTTTTATTATCTTAGAATGGAATCCAGTTTAGAAATCTATATCTAAGAGGATTTCTAGAATCATGGCAAATAAAAATTTCAAGTTGCACTATACCAAATTTCTTTTTAATGAGGCGTATTTGCACCGATTCGCAGGGGTGCCCTTTTAGCTCGGAAAGTTTCCTACTATCAAAAGTGAATGCAAAATCTGATCACCATAAATTATGAAAGTTCTCACAGAGAATTCCCCAGCTGGTAAAAAAGTGGGTCGAATCGTTGTATTCTTTGCTGAATGTAAAACTCAGTAATACTAGAATGTCCTTTTATTATCTTAGACTGGAATCCAGTTTAGAAATCTTTATCTAAGAGGAATTCTAGAATCATGGCAAATAAAAATTTCAAGTTTCACTATACTCAATTTCTTTTTAATGAGGCGTATTTGCACCGGCACGCAGGGATGCCCTTTTAGCTCGGAAAAGTTTCTTACTAGCTGATCGGTAGGACAAAATAAATCTAAACAATCAGCTAGTAGGAAACTTTTCCTAGCTAAAATCCACTTCTGCGAGTCATTGCTAACCAATCAGCTAGGAGGAAACTTTTCCGAGCTAAAAGGGAACCCCTGCGAATCATTGCTAATCAATCAGCTAATAGGAAACTTTCCGTGCTAAAGGGGCACTCCTGTGAGTCAGTGCAAATGCACCTCATTAAGAAAAAAATAAGTATACATACGCTACGAATCCAGTAATGATCTTTGATTGGTCATGAATCAGAATATTTATTTTTCTTACATCTTCAATTATTCTAGAATTGATTATTATGGTCTGAATTTTATCTATTCCTGAACGTACCAGAATGGCCCGAGAAACATTTCATTGGATCGTATCTCTTAATAGGCCTGAACATCCTTCTGTATTTGACTATAATTTGCCAAGAAAGTGACTTGCCGGCTCATTTTTTTTCAGATAGAATTATATGGTATCTCTTCTTTAAATAGCTTGATAAAAATAAAATATGAAATATTATTATTATTATTATTATTATCATTATTATTATTATTATTATTATTATCATCATTATTATTACCTAAGCTACAACCCCAGTTGGATAAGCAGGATGCTATAAGGCCAAGGGCTCCAACAGGGAAGGCAAGAAAATAAAGAAATTAATAAACTAAAAAAGAACTAATGAACAATCAAAAGGATATGTTTTCATATAACTATAAAATCTTAAAGAAGAAAAAAAAAAACAAGAGGAAAAGAAATAAGAAAAATTTTATAAATTGTTAGTAAAGAGCTTTTAGTAGATTTTTAAAAGAAAACAAAACTCATTATATGTTTTTTATTCATTAATATCGAGAGAGGGAAATTAATAATTAATTAAACTAGATTAAACTAGGTATTCATTTAATCTTACTTCAGATATTTTATCATACTCAGATTTCCTCTGCCTTCATAACTAAACATGTTTATAACATCAATATGAAACGTTTCTTTACTTGTTGCTTGTTCCCACACTATTTCATTTCCGTATATATTTTCTTTAATTTTAATTTCAGCATTTTCCATATTTTTCCTTATCTCCGCTTCCTTGCCCTTTATGGTGTTTGCTTACCTTGAGTGATAACGCCATTGTTTTTACTCCTCTCTTGAAAGTTTACTTTCTGATGGGAGGCCTCTTTCTAGGGTCCCCCAAATCCGAGGGCGCGGGTCCTAAACAGGTGGTTACATCTGTTGGCTCTTCTTATTACTACGCTGGTGAGGGGTGGGGCTGGTGCTGGGATGGTGGGAATGGAGGAGCCTTGGAGGGGAACGGGGAGGGGCCTAGGGGGTAAGGGGAGGAGCCTAGTAGGGAAGGGGAGGAGCCTAGTAGGGAAGGGGAGGAGCCTAGGGGGGAAGGGGAGGAGCCTTGGAGGGAAGGGGGGAGGGGCCAGAGCCTGGAGTCATAGCACTCGAGGAAAAAAATATTCTTATCAACGGTGAAATATTCATTATTTTCACGGAGCGGGGAACCGTTTGGATAGAAGAAAAAAAGAAAATAAATAAATAATGTTTACGTGTTTTTTAACGATCGTATCTATAACTTTTCTTTTGCTGCTGGTAAAAAAATTGAAACACGAAAATTATTTGGAATTGTTTTTACCGGATGTTGCCCAAGACCCCACCCGCCTTCACCCAAGCATCGAACCTTGTACATACAAGCACACACACACACGCACATATCTATCTATCTATCTATCTATCTATCTATCTATCTATCTATATATATATATATATATATATATATATATATATATATATATATATATATATATATATATATATATATATATATATATATATATATATGTGTGTGTGTGTGTGTGTGTGTGTGTGTGTGTCCGAATATAAAACATTTTCATATCTAAATGCAATTACAATCTCGAATAAACATGGTAACGCAAATATATTTAATTCACTTCTCCAATCAATTTAGAAGATGGAAGAATAGACTAAGAAACTGATGCAACTCCAATAAAGATAATCACAGATAGGTGTCAATGATCAAGCTCCTGTTCTATCTATCTCAGAGGTTAAAGGCGTCTGGTTTCCATTCCATTTTCATTCCTCACCAGAACGTCAGCCTTGGGCATGCCCAACCCCGGACTGTGGTTCCCAAACACAGCAGTGACCTCCCCCTGCAAACAGCTTAAACTCACGGTCCTGGGCTGGGATCGATCTGCTGCCATGCGAATGCTAGGCGAACGCATTACCATTGTACTAGGTAGAGGGCAGACATTCATAAAAAAAGTCAATATAAATCTTAGTACTTTATTTATCATATTGAGATACAATTAAATGGTCTACAGTTTTTACCAGTGTTTAAACTTTTAAGGTAATTTACCTTAGTTTGAGGTAATTTACATTGTTTAAGGTAATGACATTTCTAAGGTAATTTCGGTTTAACTAGTTTTCAAATTTAAGGAGATTGAAAAGGTTTTAAGGTAATCTCAAGTTTAAACCCTGGCTGTTACCCATATTACTATATAATTCCCAATATATCATGGTATATCATTATTCCATTAAGTCATTAGTACAATAAAAGATGATTTAATTAATGAATGGATATCCCGAGATTACAATAAACAATGGAGAACTTTCTTAATCAAGCGATATATTTGAATCCTAGAGAACAATCTTCAAAACTGAATTATAATCTTTTATACGTTCTCGGTAGATTCAAGTTATGGAAGTAATGTGAATAGCTAATATTTACAATATTCAATGGAATGATTGAAATAGAGGAAACTTTTGATATTTATCTATTTATTCATCTATTTTTTTATGTTAATTGAAGTAGAGGAAACTTTTGATATTTGTTTATTTAATTATCCATTTTCTTATGGTAATTGAAATAGAGGACACTTTTGATACCTATTTATTTATTTATTTTCCCATGTTAATTGAAATAGAGGAAACTTTTGACATTTATTTATGGGAATAAGCAATATTTACAATAATCAATGAAAAGATTGAAATAGAGGAAACTTTTTATATTTGTTTATTTAATTATTTGTTTTCCCATGTTAATTCAAATAGAGGAATCTTTTGATATTTATTTATGGGAATAAGTAATATTTACAATAATCAATGAAAAGATTAAAATAGAGGAAACTTTTTATATTTATTTGTTCAATTATTTATTTTCTTATGTTAATTGAAATAGAGGAAACTTTTGATATTCATTTATTTAATTATTTATTTTCTTAAGTTAATTTAAATAGAGGAAAGTTTTTATGTTTATTTATTTATTTATTTATTTTCTTAAGTTAATTTAAAGAGGAAACTTTTTATATATATTTATTTACTTATTTGTTTTCTTATGTTACGTCATTGAGGAATGTTCGTGTCACTTATCTAACTCTAACATCTTCAAACTCCTTATAACATAAATGAGGGTTTTCCTTTTTAAAAATATAGTCCCTTTGTATTGTAGACTAAAGAAAACAGGAAAATTAAATACGTTTACTTACGTTTTCCCACAAGTACTTCATATTAACTTGCCCCTTCTTTACAATTACCTGTGGATGGTTCTGCGGTATAGACAATTCTTTTTAGAGAGGCAGATTTGCACCGACTTGCAATGTTGCCCTTTTAGCTCGGAAAGGTTTCCTAATAGCTGATTGGTCCGACAAAAATACTTCCGACCAATCAGCTGTTAGGAAACTTTTCCGAGCTAAAAGGGCAACCCTGCGAGTCGGTGCAAATCTGCCTCACTAAAAAGAATTGACTATAGTTTCGATAACAGTATTTAGAAATGCATGGAATTTTTTTGATACAGCTTATAATTCTGAACTGAATTTTTCACAGTATCATAACTGGCCAAAATTATAATTACGTTCTCATATGGTAAGAATTTAAGAATTTTGGACCCTTTCTTATAAGTTGGTTAAGTTAGATGTTAAAAGCCAAAACTTCTACTTAATGGCTGTCAATTAGCATTTCTTTTAATACTGTTATAACGCCAAAGAGGTTCATGGAACAGTCTATTGTTTCAAATTTAATTATAAGCCCAAAAATCTATTTATTAAGGGACTTCCCCCCAATTCGAGAGGGTAGCCGACATAAAAGAAAAAAAAAATGGAATTTTCCTCTCTACGTTCCTCCCAGTCTGACAAAGGGTTCAGCCGAGTTTGGTTGGTACTGCTAGGGGGGGGGGGGGGCGCAAAGCTCCCCCCCCCCTATTATAATCGTAATTGCCTTATTCCATTTTATCTCGGTGCTTCTGCATTTTTGTCTTACTGTAATTGCCCTCAAATACTTATTGGGTCTTACTGTAATTGCCCTCAAATACTTATTAGGTCTTGCTGTAATTGCCCTTAAATACTTATTGGGTCTTGCTGTAATTGCCCTCAAATCCTTATTAGGTCTTACTGTAATTGCCCTTAAATACTTATTGGGTCTTACTGTAATTGCCCTCAAATCCTTATTAGGTCTTACTGTAATTGCCCTTAAATACTTATTGGGTCTTGCCGTAATTGCCCTCAAATCCTTATTAGGTCTTACTGTAATTGCCCTTAAATACTTATTGGGTCTTACTGTAATTGCCCTCAAATACTTATTGGGTCTTGCTGTAATTGCCCTCAAATACTTATTAGGTCTTACTGTAATTGCCCTTAAATACTTATTGGGTCTTACTGTAATTGCCCTCAAATACTTATTGGGTCTTGCTGTAATTGCCCTCAAATACTTATTAGGTCTTACTGTAATTGCCCTCAAATACTTATTAGGTCTTACTGTAATTGCCCTCAAATACTTATTGGGTCTTACTGTAATTGCCCTCAAATACTTATTGGGTCTTGCTGTAATTGCCCTCAAATACTTATTAGGTCTTACTGTAATTGCCCTCAAATACTTATTAGGTCTTACTGTAATTGCCCTCAAATACTTATTGGGTCCTGCTGTAATTGTCCTCAAATACTTATTGCGTCTTACTGTAATTGCCCTCAAATACTTATTAGGTCTTACTGTAATTGCCCTCAAATACTTATTAGGTCTTAGTGCAATTTCCCTCAAATACCGTCTGAAATTTATTTTAACATTTCGAAAATAAAAACACCAAGAATCTATGTTTAACTGTAAGTGGTGGAATATAATCATCTGGTCTCGTACCTTTCACTGCAGAGGATAAAAAAACGTGAATGTTGATGTTCATATGAAAAATGTTTGTGAACATAAATACTGAAAGCCTTCCTCTAAGTAACACAAATGAAAAAAAATGACAAGTGTTAATCAAGCGTACATCTGTGCATCAAATCGTATATCAACTTTACAGCATTTTTCAAAGATCCTCTGTAAGCATACAAAAGGAGAAATAATCATTACACATCCTTCCTACGCTAAGAACAAAGACTAGAAAAAACAACAACAATCTATAGTCAATTCTTTTTAGCGAGGCAGAATTGCACCGACTCGCAGGGGTGCCCTTTTAGCTCGGAAAAGTTTCCTACCAGCTGATTGATCGGAAGTATTTTTCTCCGACCAATCAGCTTTTAATTAACTTTTCCGAGCTAGAAGGGCACCCCTGCGAGTTGGTGCAATTCGGCCTCACTAAAAAGAATTGACTATAGATTGTCAAAGAACATCATTAATATCAAGATGTATGGCTCCACCACTCTTGAGCCTTCCTATTATTTTTGACTTCCCCTCCTCTCTCCCCAAGCGGGGGACCTCGACGTGGGGAGTCTCCGGTAGGTGTCCTGAGGAGAAAGTGGAGATGCCACTCTCTGCATGTTGTTCTTTGTCCTCCAGGACTCGGCGGCTGCAGCAGCCCTAGCTGCTCGCTCTCTGTTCTCGTAGTCCGCCATAGCTTGTCTCAAGCTGTCCTCAAAGTAAGTCTGCAAAGATTCCGAGAGCATTACAATTAGGCAAGAGCATTTTGGGA
>NC_090736.1:7518156-7523156 GCF_036898095.1 Palaemon carinicauda | reverse complement strand
CTAGGGCTCGAATAGGGAAAAATAGGGCAGCGAGGAAAGGAAACAAGGAAATAAACAAACTACAAGAGAAGTAATAACAATCAGACTAAAATGAATTAATTTTAAGATCATTAACAACATTAAATTAGAATGTGAATTAATTTGTCCATAGAGTACACAGTGTTAATTTTATGAGCAGTTTTGAATTGGGTATTTCTCTTGGCTACTCGAACATCAAGCTCTAGATGTGCATTTGATCACTATTTCAAGCGAATATGTGCACAAATGAACAACTGGCTCAATCTTACTGTATGACTAGAGGGCTAAGAAACTGTAGTCTAGCTCATCTGTGGGTTTCTCAGTGACACAATTCATTGCTAGTTTTGGTACCGTAACAACACATTAAAAACAACTATAAGATCAATACTAAATAGTAAACATAATTATCATGTGAAAAAATCGACTAATTTTCTACGAATATACTAAAGGATATTTCTAAGGCATTGAAGAATTAAATTTAACCTGGATAGATCATAAATTTGGATAAATTCATTAGCAAGAGACCTCTTTGTGATATTAATAGCTCTGATTAGGTTATTTGTTTATATAAACTTTATGCTTTTATATAAACTTAAGATATAAAGTTTATAAAAGATAAGTAGAAGGAAGTCTGGATGCATATGAGGCAAGTCTTAAAGATATACCAGAATTGGATAAACGTCTTGAAATGTTATGAATTGTTATAATTGTTACTGATAGACAAACCAACGCAGAAAATGCGAGAAAAATGGACGAAGGAATATAATGTTTCAAAATAACGAAACACAGGGACGAGTGGATGATTTTGATTTTTTAAAAAGAGAGCCTCATTGAGATATAGTCGTGCTAACTTCAAGGTTAGTAGCTAGCGAGAGTCAAAGGACGTGTCATTGCCTGTTAACATTTTAAGAATGGGTAGGAAAAATTAGAGAATATATAAGATGCACTGTTAAAAATTTTCCGTAAAAAAAAAACGATAAAAATCCTGGGATAAATGTCACCAGGCATTTACCTTTTTTAAAGACGCATATTTTAACGTAAAGGAGTGATATTACGGTCACCAACCGGTAAATTATAATAAAAATTTATGGTAAAATTACGGTCGCTTGTATTTTACTGAAATACGGCTGAGAGTATATTTTTACGGAGAAGTTCCGATTAAAATCATCTTTTTTTGTAAACATTGTGGCAGGAGAGGAGGAAATGGAGATAGGGAAAGGGCTGAATTGACCGAAAGAAGGAATTTTTTATAATGCAGCTTTCAAAATTTAATGCTTGAAAGAAATGCTGAGGGCAGATCATTAATCACAATGACTGTCATCTTTCTTTGAAATTTCTACTACAAAACATCTGTGGAATTAAGGACGTGCTTGATAGAGAATCTTCAAATTGGAATCAAGTATACAAATTCACTTCTCTGAAGCAGAAGTGATTGGAAGGGCTGCTTATGGAAGGGCAAATAGTGATGAAGTTGCATTTAGGGTCAAAGGCATTGAAGTTGCTTTTAGAGTCAAAGGCATTGAAGCTGCATTTAGGGTCAAAGGCATTGAAGTGGCTTTTAGGGTCAAAGGCATTGAAGTTGCATATAAATTAGGATCAAAGGCATTGAAGATGCATTTAGGGTCAACGGCATTGAGGTTGCATTTAGGGTCAAAGGCAGTGAAGTTGCATATAGGATCAAAGGCATTGAAGATGCATTTAGGGTCAAAGGCATTGAAGATGCATTTAGGGTCAAAGGCATTGAAGTTGCATTTATGGTCAAAGGCATTGAAGTTGCATTTAGGGTCAAAGGCATTGAAGATGCATTTAGGGTCAAAGGCATTGAAGATGCATTTAGGGTCAAAGGCATTGAAGTTGCATTTAGGGTCAAAGGCATTGAAGTTGCATTTAGGGTCAAAGGCATTGAAGATGCATTTAGGGTCAAAGGCATTGAAGTTGCATTTAGGGTCAAAGTCATTGAAAATGCATTTAGGGGCAAAGGCATTGAAGCTGCATTTAGGGTCAAAGGCATTGAAGGTGCATTTAGGGGCAAAGGCATTGAAGCTGCATTTAGGGTCAAAGGCATTGAAGATGCATTTAGGGGCAAAGGCATTGAAGATGCATTTAGGGGCAAAGGCATTGAAGCTGCATTTAGGGTCAAAGGCATTGAAAATGCATTTAGGGTCAAAGGCATTGAAGTTGCATTTAGGGTCAAAGGCATTGAAGATGCATTTAGGGTCAAAGGCACTGAAGTTGCATTTAGGGTCAAAGGCACTGAAGATGCATTTAGGGTCAAAGGCATTTAAGATGTATTTAGGGTCAAAGACATTGAAGTTGCATTTAGGGTCAAAGGCATTGAAGCTGCATTTAGGGTCAAAGGCATTGAAGTTGCATTTATGGTCAAAGGCATTGAAGCTGTATTTAGGGTCAAAGACATTGAGTCAAAGGAATTGAATATGCTTTTAGGGTCAAAGGCATTGAAGCTGCATTTAGGGTCAAAGGCATTGAAGCTGCATTTAGGGTCAAGGTCATTGAAGATGCATTTAGGGTCAAAGGCATTGAAGCTACATTTAGGGTCAAAGGCATTGAAGATGCATTTAAGGTTAAAGACATTGAAGATGCATTTAGGGTCAAAGGCATTGAAGCTGGATTTAGGGTCAAAGTCATTGAGGTTTCTTTCATACCTGCTCCCTGACGGTCCCCTCTCAGAGGTGGCAGGTAGGTGTCAACAAGCACGTGGGCTGATGTCAGCATCTGCTCAGCTGCGTTCGTTACAACGGCTCCCCCTCGGCTGTTGGTCATGAACTCTGCCTGCGCAGTATTAAAAGGAGAGAAAGGAAAGTAGCATAGAATAGCATGTCTTCATAATACATTTTCGCCGATTGTCTACACCAAAATTCTAATTCATCATCCTCATCATCTCCTACGCTTATAGACGCAAAGGGCCTCGGTTAGATATCGCCAGCTGTCTCTATCTTGAGCTTTTAAATCAATAGTTCTCCATTCATTCTCTCCTACTTCACGCTTCATATTCTTCAGCCACGTAGGCCTGGGTCTTCCAACTCTTCTAGTGCCTTGTGGAGCCCAGTTAATATGATGCTAAATTTATCAGCTTACTAGATAAAAAAGAAAAGTCACATGCAGAAAAGGTAATTTTCTATCCTTGCTATATGCACATTCAATTCCTTCCTTTTCCTACCTGTTCTTAATTTCTTACATTTTGGAAGTAACCCTCTAATGAGATTTATGATTTAAATAAGATTTAAGGTACATAAATGAATGACATCAGTAATTATGATTCAATCATTCCTTCCTGAAATGTTACGAAGTCAAAGTCAAGTTCGAGTAAACACTGGATTTGAAAAGAATATCGAAATTGCGGCTGAAAGAGCATACATGAGTATTTCTCTGTGTAAACCAATACATTAAAAAATAATCTATATCTCATAGAGTTATTGTCCTTTTACTGACCAGACAGTACCACATTGGATCCCTCTATCTGGTTACGGCTCCTATCATCTTTGCCGATACATACACAGAATAGTCTGGCCTATTCTTTACACATTCTTCTCTTTCCTCATACACTTGACAACACTGCCATTACCAAACAATACTTCTTCTCTGAAGTGGTTAACTACTGCTCTGTAATTGTTCAGTGCCTACTTTCCTCTTGATAAGGATAGAGGAGACTCTTTAGCTATGGTAAGCAAATCTTCTAGAAGGATACTCCAAAATCAAACCATTGTTCTCTAATCTTGGGTAGTGCCTTAACCTTTGTACCATGGGCTTCCTTAGTCTTGGGTTAGAGATCTCTTGCTTGAGGGTACACTCATGCACATTATTCTATTTTGTTTCTCTTCCTCTTGTTATTTTGAAGTTTTTATCCTCTTGTTATTTTCAAGTTTTTATAGTTTATATATGATAGACTTATTTTAATGATATTATTGTTCTTAAACTTCCCTGGTAGTTTTCCTTATTTTCTTTCCTCACTAGTCTATATCCCCTGTTGGAGCCCTTGGGCTTATAGCATCCTGCTTTTCCAAATAGGGTTGTAGTTTAGCAAATAATAATAATAATAACAGACCGCAGACCTCCGCCGTGGCACCTTAGTTCTCGACCTTTTGCTCGACCTTGACCTTGACCTTTGACCTTGACAAGCATTAATTTTGGTGGATTTTCATACCCTCAAATATGTGACAACGATGTCCAAACTTATTGCTGATTAGGTGAGTTTTACATTTTGCCTAGTGACCTTGACCTTTGACTTTGACCTTCCAAAATTTAATTCCTGCAAGTTTCATTACTCTACGATTAAAATTGTGGCCATAGAGCTGTTCACAAACAAACACACACACGCACACTCACACAATGGGTGAAACATAACCTCCTTCCAACTTCGTTGGCGGAGGTAACTAGAATTATATGCACAATGTATTAATCGTGCCTGAAAAATAATAATCCTTTAAACTATCATAAGATTGGGGTTCAGATGACAAATCCAGACTCAACGTATACTTGTGGATGTCCTTGTGCTGGAAATGAGTATCTCCAATAACAAGATTGTTTGTAGAACAAAACCTTATCAAGTGTGCCCTATTTTATTATTATTATTATTATTATTATTATTATTATTATTATTAGCCAAGCTAAAACCTAGTTGGAAAAGCAAGATGCTATAAGCCCAAGGGCTCCAATAGGGAAAAATAGCCCAGTGAGGAAAGGAGATAAGGAAATAAATAAATGATGAGAACAAGTTAACAATAAATCATTCTAAAAACAGTAACAACCTCAAAACAGAGATGTCCAATATAAACTATTAACAGCGTCAAAAACAGATATGTCATATATAAACTTTAAAGAAACTCATGTCAGCCTGATCAACATAAAAACATTTGCTCCAACTTTGAACTTTTGAAGTTCTACTGATTCAACTACCCGATTCCCATTTGCAACTTCGCCAAGACCCTCAACACCCATCACATTCTCTATACCTATTCCTTACA